>NW_027171706.1:402500-422500 GCF_036898095.1 Palaemon carinicauda
TGATTTAGATTTCTTCATACTTTAACTTTAATCCCAGGATGAATTACAAGCATCTTGTTTCTTCAAGGAGTTCTTTCATAGCAGACATCACTTTAAGGATATTATTTTATGTGTACTCCACTCTTGTAATGGTTTAAAGACATCTCTTGTCTCTTAGCAGATTCATTGTCCATGACCAGTACTATTATTATTATTATTACTTGCTAATCTACACCCCCTAGTTGGAAAAGCAAGATGCTATAAGCCCAAGGGCTCCAGTCAGGAAAATAGCCCAGTGAGGAAAGGAAATAAGGAAATGAATATACTGTACTATGAGAAGTAAATAACAATTAATATAAATTTTTTAATAACAGTAATATTAAAACAAATCTTTCATATATAAACTATGAAAACTTTAAAGGAAGAGAAACAAGATGGAATAGTGAGCTCAAGTGTACCCTCAAGCAAGAGAAATCTAACCCAAGACAGTGGAAAACCATGGTACAGAGGCTGTGACACTACCCAAGACTAGAGAACAATGGTTTGATTTTGGAGTGTCATTGTATTAGAGCTGCTTACCATAGCTAAAGTGTCTCTTCTACCCTTACCAAGAGGGAGGTGGCCACAGAACAATTACATTTTATTAGTTAACCCCTTGAGTGTGTAGAATTGTTTGGTAATCTCAGTGTTATCAGGTGTATGAGGACAGAGGAGAATATGTAAAAAATAGGCCAGACTATTCAGTGTAGTATAGGTAAAGGGAAAATGAGCCGTAACAAGAGAGAAGGATCCAATGTAGTTGTTGTTCTCCCATGATCTTTGGCCCTTGACAAATGATTGTGGTTTTATTGTAGTAAAAAATGGTAATTTGTTGCAATATAGATTCTGTTACTTCACCTTAGAGGATCATTAATTTTTTCCCAATCTGCATGAAACCGATTTGTTCAAAGGGACTTTTATGTGTTTTAACCCAGTCTGGTTTATACCAAGAAGCGATATAAAATTTTACCTAACCTACCAAAGGTCTCTCATTACTGAGCTGGTTGTCGGCTATTAATGCCAGCTTCTAATGTTCCTATACTGAAGTAGCTACGGTCGCTTAATAATTCCAATGAATTGTGTGGTCTGGTACCATAAATTGCTACCATTGGGGTCTATAAAGAATACATTTTAAACCCCCAATAATTCATGTCATTTAGGAAAGGAAGAGGGTCTAAAGTCTTGCTTTGGTTAAGCTTATTGAAGCCACAGTATTAGGAGTGTTATGTATCTCAGTCAATATTGGCTCTGTAGTACAGTATACTTTCTCTAAAGAATAGAGTACTTAGAACTTGATTTTTATTCCCACTTCACAAGAGACTTTTGAACATCTTTTGTTATGTAAAAGAAGTCTATTATTGTTATTACTAGTCTACGTTTACCTTGCATTATCTTAGAGACATTTTTGTTAGACACTATGATGGCTATGGAATATGGGTTGTGATAGTTTGGCTTTCATTTTCTTATCATAGAGACCATATTGTATGTCTAGGATTTTTAAATATTTAACTTAGCCGGTGAATATATAATAGCTGCAACTCTGCGGCTCGACAGACAACATACTTAAAAAACTCGCGAGCGATCGCTATGCAGGTTGCGGGTGTGCCCACCAGCGCCAACTGTCGGCCAGATACCACTCTCGAATGTAAACAAAACCTTCAATTCTTCTCGTAAAAGTCTCGGACCTTCAATCACCGGGGTTTTACAACCGTCTCTTCCTAGTACCAAAGAAGACAGGAGGTTGGAGACCGGTGCTAGACGTCAGTGCTCTGAATGTCTTTGTCACAAAGACGAAGTTCACCATGGAGACCACAAAGTCAGTCTTAGCAGCGGTCAGAAAGGGAGACTGGATGGTCTCTCTCGACCTAAGGGACGCTTACTTTCACATCCCCATTCACTCAGATTCCCAACCTTTTCTGAGATTCGTCTTCGACGATGTGGTGTACCAGTTTCGGGCCCTGTGCTTTGGCCTAAGCACGGCTCCTCTCGTGTTTACGAGGCTTATGAGGAATGTGGCAAAATTCCTCCATTTATCGGACATCCGAGCCTCCCTTTATTTGGACGACTGGCTTCTCAGAGCCTCTTCCAGTCATCGCTGTCTGAAGGATCTCAATTGGACTCTAGATCTGACCAAGGAATTGGGACTCCTAGTCAACTTGGAAAAGTCCCAGCTGATCCCATCCCAAACTATTCTGTATTTAGGGATGGAGATTCACAGTCCAGTTTTTTCGGGCTTTTCCGTCGGCCCCCAGAATAGATCAAGCCCTGCTCGTCATCCAGAAGATGTTGAAGAAAGAACGTTACTCAGTCAGGAATTGGATGAGTCTGGTAGGAACGCTATCATCCCTGGAGCAATTTGTCTCGCTAGGAAGGCTACACCTCCGTCCTCTACAATTCCATCTAGCTTTTCACTGGAAAAAGGACAAGACGCTAGAGGCGGTCTCGATCCCGATTTCCGAAAAGATAAAGACTTGTCTGACTTGGTGGAAAGACAATATCAGTCTACGAGAGGGTCTTCCCCTAGCAGTTCAGAAACCCAACCACGTTCTCTTCTCAGACGCATCGGACTTGGGCTGGGGCGCGACGCTGGACGGTCGGGAATGCTCAGGTCTGTGGAACTCGAGTCAGAGGAGCATGCATATCAACAGCAAGGAGCTTTTGGCAGTTCACCTGGCCTTGATAAGCTTCGAGAGTCTCCTTCGAGGCAAGGTGGTGGAGGTCAACTCGGACAACACCACGGCCTTGGCGTACATTTCCAAACAGGGAGGTACCCACTCACTGACTCTGTACGAGATCGCAAGGGACCTGCTCATCTGGTCAAGAGATCGAGGCATCTCCCTAGTAACGAGGTTCATCCAGGGCGACTTGAACGTTCTAGCAGATTGTCTCAGTCGGAAAGGTCAAGTAATTCCAACCGAATGGACCCTCCACAAGGATGTGTGCAAGAGACTTTGGGCGACTTGGGGTCAACCCACCATAGATCTCTTTGCAACCTCGTTGACCAAGAGGCTTCCAATCTATTGCTCTCCAGTCCCAGACCCAGCAGCTATACATATAGATGCCTTTCTCCTAGATTGGTCACACCTAGATCTTTACGCATTCCCACCATTCAAGATTGTCAACAAGGTACTGCAGAAATTCGCCTCTCACGAAGGGACAAGGTTGACGTTAGTTGCTCCCCTCTGGCCCGCAAGAGAATGGTTCACCGAGGTACTTCGATGGCTGGTAGACTTTCCCAGAAGTCTTCCTCTAAGAGTAGACCTTTTACGTCAGCCGCACGTAAAGAAGGTACACCAAAGCCTCCACGCTCTTCGTCTGACTGCCTTCAGACTATCGAAAGACTCTCGAGAGCTAGAGGCTTTTCGAAGGAGGCAGCCAGTGCGATTGCTAGAGCGAGGAGAGCTTCTACCATTAGAGTTTACCAATCGAAGTGGGAAGTCTTCCGAGACTGGTGCAAGTCAGTTTCCGTATCCTCGTCCAGTACCTCTGTAGCCCAAATCGCTGATTTTCTCTTATACCTGAGAAAAGTTCGCTCCCTTTCAGCTCCCACGATCAAGGGCTACAGAAGCATGTTGGCCTCGGTCTTCCGGCATAGAGGCTTAGATCTTTCCAACAATAAAGATCTGCAAGACCTCCTTAAGTCTTTTGAGACCTCTAAGGAACGTCGTTTGGCTACGCCTGGGTGGAATTTAGACGTGGTCCTAAGATTCCTCATGTCAGACAGGTTTGAGCCTTTACATTCAGCCTCCCTGAAAGATCTCACTCTTAAGACTCTTTTCCTGGTATGCTTGGCCTCGGCTAAAAGAGTCAGTGAGCTTCATGCCTTCAGCAAGAACATCGGGTTTTCGTCAGAAAAAGCCACTTGTTCTCTGCAGCTTGGTTTCCTAGCCAAGAATGAGCTGCCTTCTCGTCCTTGGCCTAAATCTTTCGATATTCCTTGCTTATCGGAGATCGTAGGCAATGAACTAGAGAGAGTATTATGCCCTGTTAGAGCTCTTAAGTTCTACTTAGCTCGTACTAAACCTTTACGAGGCAAATCTGAAGCGTTATGGTGTTCGGTTAAGAAACCATCCTTACCTATGTCAAAGAATGCTTTGTCATATTTTATCAGATTGTTAATACGAGAAGCTCATTCACACTTGAGTGAGGAAGACCGATCTTTGCTTAAGGTTAAGACGCACGAGGTTAGAGCTGTAGCAACTTCCGTGGCCTTTAAGCAAAATAGATCTCTGCAAAGTATCATGGACGCGACCTTTTGGAGAAGCAAGTCAGTGTTCGCGTCATTTTACTTGGAAGATGTCCAGACTCTTTACGAGAACTGCTACACACTGGGACCATTCGTAGCAGCGAGTGCAGTAGTGGGTGAGGGCTCAACCACTACAATTCCCTAATTCCATATCCTTTTAATCTGTCTCTTGAAATGTTTTTAATGTTGTTTTTATGGGTTGTTCGGAAGGCTAAGAAGCCTTTCGCATCCTGGTTGATTTGGCGGGTGGTCAAAGTCATTTCTTGAGAGCGCCCAGATTAGGGGTTTGATGAGGTCCTGTTGTATGGGTTGCAGCCCTTGATACTTCAGCTCCTGGGAGTCTGTCAGCATCCTAAGAGGATCGCTGGGCTCCGTGAGGAAGACAGACTTACAAGGCAGAGTAATCGTCTAAGTCGACTTCCTTACCAGGTACCTATTTATTTTGGTTTTGTTATATTGATAACTGTCAAAATGAAAAAACTCTTAGCTTATACGCTGTAAACATATTTAACTCTGGTCTCTACCCACCTCCTTGGGTGTGAATCAGCTATTATATATTCACCGGCTAAGTTAAATATTTAAAAATGATATTTTAATTATAAAATAAATTTTTGAATATACTTACCCGGTGAATATATAAATTAAACGACCCTCCCTTCCTCCCCAATAGAGACGCAGTGGGACGAGAAGAATTGAAGGTTTTGTTTACATTCGAGAGTGGTATCTGGCCGACAGTTGGCGCTGGTGGGCACACCCGCAACCTGCATAGCGATCGCTCGCGAGTTTTTTAAGTATGTTGTCTGTCGAGCCGCAGAGTTGCAGCTATTATATATTCACCGGGTAAGTATATTCAAAAATTTATTTTATAATTAAAATATCATATTTCCTTGTGAACTAGTTATAGTCTGCTCAAGGCATGTAGTGGCTGGAAATTAGTGGTCACTCTGTGCTCATGACTTTCAGATGTGTGATATGGACCGGAATATTGGTTAACAGCAATGCTTTAGGTAAGTCTCAATCATCATCATCATCATCTCCTCCTACGCCTATTGACGCAAAGGCCTCAACTTAAAGTAACAAGAACTTTGCGGGTGGAGGAAATGTCCCCCTAAATCTCGATGAAGTCACTGGCAGCAGGGTGATGGATTGGGTTTAAGGTGAGAGATGAGATGTCTTTTCAGCTTTTACTCCTGATGCCAGGTAGATGATTATATTGGAATTAGTAGGGACCGGCAAGGGTCACTTGCCTTCATTGGATAGGCACTGCGAATCACAAGGCTATCCTTTGATGAATCTAGCCAGTGAATCATCTACGGATTTAGTCAGTCTCAATAGCGTTTTCTTTTTTTTTTAAACCTATAGAATTCTACAGAAGTCATTATCTCCATCATCCAAGAGTTTTGTTTTTAATATACTGTATGCAATGAATAAGATTTTTATTCATATAATTAAAGGGTTACTGATATGCAGTGGTAGAATGCTGAGCTATTATTTGAGAATTTTTTTGTATTCCCACTTTTGGCTCACACATTCCTCCCAGCTTTGAATGGCTTCTGTACCATAGTTTTCCACTGTCTTGGATTAGAGTTCTCTTGCTTGAGAGTACCCTCGGGCACACTATTCTATCTAATTTTTCTTCCTCTTGTTTTGTTAAAGTTTATATAGTTTATGATGTTACTCTTCTAAAAATATTTTATTTTTCCCTTTTTTCTTTCCTCACTGGGGTATTTTCCCTGTTGGAGCCCCTGAGCTTATAGCATCCTGCTTTTCCAACTAGGGTTGTAGCTTAGCAAGTAATAATAATAATAATAGCACAAAGGCAAGAGAGTAAGGAGCAAAGTAAAGTAGACTACTGTACCAAATCAGCGGCCCAGTACAGTATGTACGTTTGTCTACAATTCATGTTGCCAACACCATTTGATGGTATAGCACTGACAATGACTGATGATATACCAATATAATTTTGTATTACATCTTTAAAACTATTTTGGTGCCACATTAGATAATCACTGCAGTCCTGTGAACTTTACATTGTCTACCTGTCCATCTACACTTCATCATGTAGTTTACTTGCTTATTTACAGTTAAGATACAGTTTGTATCAAGTACAAAATTGTGGTACAGGTTGATGAAAGCAAATACTGTACAAGAACTATTTTTTCAGCTACCTTATGCTTTATGCATTTCTGATTGGTGCAAACCATTTTTTCAAGCCCTTTGTGTATAAGTTAGTACTGTGACCCTAAGAAAAACTGCATTGTACACATAAAAAAGGGAAGATATGCTGTAATGAATTTGTCAATGCTGTAGCAATGATGTCTATTAATATACAAACACAAAATTTAAAAAGGTCCTCTAATAGGACATGATGCAACCTAAGCTAACCTAACCTAGTACTGTAGGTCATTGCTTACATTCTCTTCCAATTCTTCTCTTCTTCTGTCTAATTTCTTCCTTTTCCTTGTGCAACTTTTATAATAATTTCATTAGATTGTGTTTTATAAGAATGTTAGTAAATGTTTATGATCAGTACAGTATTTGGAATAAGATGTTGACACTGCCATTATGATATTAAGTCGTTGTTCCCATTTGAATATTATAGTGGAAGATACCTTATTGATTATTAATTTGTATACCCTAAATAATGGTTTAATTTGAATTTGCAAATGTATTATTCAGAAGTTCAAACTTGCCGTGAATGTTTAAATGTTTACCTGGCTGACATAAGTCACCTTTCATAGTTTATATAAGACAGATCCATTTCAATGTTCTTACTGATCTTGAGACATTTTCTATTCATTATTCATTACTTTTCGTATAGGTTAATTATTTCCTTTCGTCATTGCACAATTTTGTCCTGTAGGAGCCCTTGGGCTTATAACGCCTTGCTTTTCCAACCAGGGTTATAACTTTTCTAGTTATAATTGTAATAATGATAATTATAACAATAACAATATTACTAAAGATTTTAGGTCTTTTGCTTTGTGAAATGCATTATTAACTATAAGATAGATTTGTTAGTTTTTGTTCATATATATTAGTTAAAACTTTATGTTGATTATTTTGTAATTGTTGAAATGGTTTGTATGTAAAGATGCTAGTGCTGTACTGAAAATTTATTTGATCTTTTCAGGTGTTGAAGGCCTCGGGAGAGCATCATGGCTATAAAAATGTAAGTACCATAAATGTAATAGTTTTTGACTAGGATAAGGTCATGTAGACTACACTCTTATCATCCTATCCCCATTATTATTAGCCATTAATAGTCCACTACAGAACAAAGGCCTCAGACATGTCCTTCCACTCAAATGTGTTTATGGTCTTTCTGTGCCAGTCCACACCCGCAAACTTTCTTAGTTTGTCGATCATTCATCTTTTCATCATTCCCCTTTTTCTTTTGCAATCTCTAGGGATCTATTCTGTTATTCTTAATGCTCATCTATTATCTATCTTTCTCATTATATGCCCAGCCCATGTCCATTTCTTTTTCTTACATGTTGGAATATACTTTACTTTGCTCTCGTATCCACGTTGCTCTTTTTCTTTCTCTTAGAACTATTCCCATCATTCAGCAAAAAGTTTATATCCACGTTGTTTACTGGCCTTGAGTCCACAAGGTTTTCACCATAGTCCTTAGTGACATGAGATGTCTTTTAGAAGAAAACAGATAATTGCAGGGATGGAGAAATAAGATTCTGAGTCATAAAGTTTTCATATTCCATACAGCAACAGGGTATAAACAATGGTGCTCTGCAAGGCAAGCAGCTTATGCGAGGATGTGTATGCACAGAGTGCTGACAGTGCAACTTGTGCACATGCGTTTGTAATGGACAACATTTATAGAATTAACCCTTTTACCCCCAAAGGACGTACTGGTACGTTTCATAAAAGCCATCCCTTTACCCCCATGGACGTACCGGTACGTCTTTGCAAAAAAATTCTATAAAAATTTTTTTTTTCATATTTTTGATAATTTTTTTAGAACATTCAGGCATTTTGCAAGAGAATGAGACCAACCTGACCTCTCTATGACAAAAAGTAAGGCTGTTAGAGCAATTTAAAAAATATATACTGCAAAATGTGCTGGGGAAAAAATAACCCCTTGGGGGTTAAGGGTTGGAAATTTCCAAAGAGCCTGGGGGTAAAAGGGTTAAAGGATGCATTCAAAGAGTTATCTTGAACATACTAAGTAAGTTACTGTACATATAGTGAACTATTATGTAATAGTGTGCAAAGCAAATAACATAAAGTGAATTTATGAAGTATGGAAGTACAAAGCAAGTTGCATAAGTGGCATGTGAGCTTTGTACACTATCTAGGTTTGTTTAA
The DNA here is from genome assembly GCF_036898095.1 of Palaemon carinicauda. Classification (NCBI taxonomy): domain Eukaryota; kingdom Metazoa; phylum Arthropoda; class Malacostraca; order Decapoda; family Palaemonidae; genus Palaemon; species Palaemon carinicauda. Next base: position 411,094 of record NW_027171706.1, read on the forward strand.
GCTTTGAGATCTGCAGGGAGTTTTAGAGGACATTGACAACTTACCATGTCAAGACTAGGGACCACAAGGGATCATATTTGGGAACTTAATTGCGACTGGGCACCGGATATAAGAATTGATGTTTCTGACGTAGCGCTCAGCTGCTTGAGAGCAAATCTCTTACTCACATGATTGCTCTTCAGTAGTGACTTTTCTGATCGTGGCCCATCTGTGTGATGCTCGGTCCTGTCGGCAGCCGTGTTTGCCCACATTCAGCTTGGACAGGGGACAGGTGGGGCATCATAGTAGCATTGCACCTGGGCATCTCTGGCAGCAGCTCAGCAGTCACAGTCATGTGTCTTTTCTTGCCAACTTTCCATGGACGACTGAGGATGAGCGGACACACATTACACAGAGAAGATGACCATATAGTGCCTGAGCAGGAGAACGACCAGAATGGTTAGGCATGTTTCATAACTCGAGTAGGCCACATTCAAAGGCCCTCCAGTTGTATCCTTAAGGGGCCATTTTGAGGATCTAAGTGTTTAACAGCATTGAAAGGTGCAGTGGTTTGCAGACTGTGGCCAGAGGTAGCACCCAAACAGCCTAGTGTCCAAATGCCGACCACAACCCAACGTTCACTACACAAAAAATATACTACGGTGGAATAACCAAAAAATCTAGGTAACAGGTCAAGAGAACGGAGGACTGTGCACCACCCCTTGATTTATACTGGGCAAGGGGACCCAGCTAGAATCTTACTTCCTTTCTAAATTCCCTTTCCTTGGGCTAGCTGGATTAACATGTAAGATGACCGTTGATTCATTTCTGAGAAGTTAGCAGCATTTATAGATATAGCTCTATATTCTTTAGGTAAGATGGTTTTAAACTTGGGAAAAAAAAATATCAGAACATTAGGTGAAAGGGAAAGAATTCTTTTATACTGACAATGGGACACAGTGTGAAAGGAAAAAAATTATGATAAATGACTTATTAGAAAGATTAAAATAAACAGTAGCTGAGAAAAGGGACAGCAATGGGGTACTATGAACATCGTGAACACCCTTCAGTATGTTCTCAGCTGGAGTACAGCCAATCTCAATGTGGTGGGAATGGTTGCAGCTGAGAACTGCTCGGGATAAGTACTGGTCCCATTTCCGAGATTCCCCAGAAATCACCCTCAGTAACTCACCAATGGTACGATTCACCTGTTCCACTGCACTGTTACTAGAGGGTTTATACAGAGTTGTTTTCACATGTACAACATTGTACTGCTCCAACAACTCAGTAAATTCCTGGGAAATAAACTCAGGGCTGTTATCAGTCAATATCTGGACTGGAACACGAGGAATAACAGGAAAAACTCGGTCTTCAAGTGCCTGGCATATCGTACTGCTCCTCTTATTCCTTATGGGTACTGTTGTCTCCCACTTGGAATAATGCTCAACTACCATCAGACACCCAGTAAAACCAGTACTGGTTGTTGGGAGACTCACAAGATCCATAGCAACCAATTCAAAGGGAGAAGAGGTCACTATTTTCAAGGTCAGCGGGGCAACCACCTCCCTTGAGACCTTACAAGTCTGACATTCCCAACACGTCCGGCACATATCTCTGATCACATTAATCAAAGATCTGTGCCAGATGAGTCGACGGAGCATTGCAATCATTTTTCCAATCCCCCAGTGATCATTCTGGATGTGTGTCTCGGCAACTAGGTCAATCAGGACATTGAAGGTGACTACTGGGACTACTGAGCTGTCTGGATTCTGCTTCACTAGCAAACCCTGGTGTACTTCCAGGTCCGACAAACATCTCCTTTAGGGTAGTTAGGAGCGTGGAACTCGAGATGCAGGAACCCCAGAGTAGATCATCTCAATGACAGATTGAATCTGTCAGTGATCTCCTTGGATCTTGGACACCTGACTAAAAGACAGAAGAACATTTCCGGAGAACACTCCCCGATCAGGTTCAGGATCAGTTACCTTCATAACAGTGGTCTCGGTATGCAGGGAGGAGACTGAGAGTACCTTGAGAGACAACTTAAGAGCAGCAGTATGGTCATACACCAACTGTTCTCGGGGTGAATCCAGTGTTAGGTAGGCTGCGTCCAGTAGATTTCTACCAAGAACAAAACAAAAGTTAATGTCTTTGGCAGCTACCATCGCATAGTTACACAACGGTAGCCTCCACCCGGTAGACACTTCACCTCTAACTGGACATAGCCTAGAATGCTGATGCAGGAACCAGTCAACCCCTCTAACTGTTCTCCTGACAGTACCTTGTACTTTATGCCAAGTTGGCTCAGTACAGACTCGCTTACACGACAAACCTGTGCTCCTGTATCAACAAGAGCACAAAATAAGGTCTCCTGCATCATTACTATACCTACTGCCGAGTGTTGAGACACATGGGTACAACTGGACTGACGAGGTGCCTTTTTGTCGCATACCGGATTACAGGACAATCCTCCGGCGCTTCCTGATCTTCAGTGTCCAAGCCTTCAGCATCAGGCACACGAGATTTTACCTCTGCTTATGGCCCAGAATCACGTCAGATGGAGGGACGTAATTGCGGAGCTCAATCAGAGGGTTAAAATGCACTCCAGACAGACACTGAAGATGCACACACTGAGGCTCAGTCACGGATGGTTCTCTATAGACTACGGGATAAGTGGGACCCCAATGGACCCAGATTTCCAGGTTCCATAGCTTAGATGCTGCCAAGAGCAACTCCAGAGCTGGGACTGTACCTGGGAAACGCATTGCTTTGATCCTGTTCCTGCTAGTCTTTTCCAGTTTGAAGCCTATTCGACCGGCGTCTTTCAGAAACTGCTGAACTAAAGCATCCCGGAGCTTGGCTCCCTTCAGCTGAGAGTTGGGTGCGACACCTGACCCTTCCGTCCAGCAGTTCACAACTAGCTCCAAGGATTCTATGAGAGAATCTGGACCACCACAAAACTCCTTATACAAGGCCAGTCCAGTAGGCAACTTGGGAGTGCTGGGTTCAGTATCAAACAGACAGTCAGTTAATGCGGGCCAGTGGGATAACCAGTCAGCTGCGGCATTTTGATCACCTGGACAGTAGTTAACAATAAAGTTAAATTTGGACAGGTCCTCCAGTGTCCGTGCTAGACGACTGTCCACCACCTTGATATCATGAAGGTACATCAGGGGACGGTGATCAGAATGGATCACGAAGAACTGACCAGAGAGGAAGGCCCTGAAGGTTTTCACCCCCATCGCAGAGCAGCCAACTCACTCTCAATGGTAAAGTAACGGGTCTCACAGTCAAGGAAAGTCATGGAGTCGTACGCTATCACCTGACGCTCCCTTGGATACTCCAAGGACTCCTGGCACAGACAAGCACCAGCACCCTCACCCGAAGTGTCAACAAACAACTCCAAGGGCTTAGCATCAGCGGAGTAGTCAGGGTATGACAACATAATGTCCTCCTTGAGTAGTTCCTTCAAGTGCACAAAGGCACCGTCCATTTCAGCAGTCCACTTCAGTTTCCTAGTCCCGTGGGATTTTCGTCCTCCAGCCTTTGCAGATAATGGTTTGGCTATCTGTGAGCACATGGTGAATCCCTGTAGCTCACGCACAGTGGTCGGTCTAGGGAAGTCCTGCACTTTCTGAATGTATTCTGGTAGCTTACGCATACCAGAACGTCCAACCAGATGACCAAGATACTGGACCTCGGCTTGAGCCCAAGAACACTTCCCGAGTTTTATCTTGAGTCCGTGCTTCTAGAGAGTAGCCAAAACTCTATCCACGAACTAGGTCAAGGGTTGTAAAGTATTTGACTCCTTGAAGTCCAAATGCGGAATCCGCCATGTTAGGCATCGGGAACTTATCAGAGACAGTCACCTTATTCAGTCTATGGTAGTCCACACATAACCGTATACTATTGTCCTTTTTTCAGACTGGAACAACGGGTGAAGACCAAGGAGAGATGCTGGGTTCAATAATACCCAGTTCATGCAACTCCTTGCACTGTTCCTCGATGGCGTCAGGGACGGGCTTGGCAAACCGTCGAACTCTGATAAATGGGCGTCTCGTCATACAGGTGGATGCGTATTGGTGTGCTTGAGCACTCACCCACGTCCTTATCACCAGTACTGATGACTGGAAGATGACGTCGAAGCATTTGACAAAACTGGTCCTTCTGAGAAGAGTCCAGTTCGTCGGAGATAGACAGATTGTCTATCTCTTCCAATACGCTCGGTTCAGGAGTCAGGTCACACTCCTGTACTATCAGGCAGGATAGAGGAGCATCCACCATTGCCATGGTGAACACCTTCCCCAAGAGATCACCCTTCTTGATCTTGGCAGTTTCTTCAGATGAACCCTTGATTAAAACTGAGGCTTTTCCCTCCTTCAGTTAGAGGATGCCAGGGATTGCTGTAACTTTCCTTGACAGACCGGGGGTTATGATGTCGCCATCATAATACATTTCCGGTCAACAGTTGGTCAGACAAGCAGGGCACCTAAAAGAGGGGTCAAGTCCCTTAGGAAAGTTTACAGTAACTGGAACAAGTACTGGCTCAATACTGGCAATCCTCATTGAATCGGCTGCGTGGACCTCAAGTGCGTAAAGCACTTGGTGACAACAGGCTCCACGTATCGGGACATAATACTCCCAAAAAGGCTCTTGGAGAGTACTGCTAACGCTCAGCCGATTTCGAGCTCCGTCAACTATCACCCCATTTGCTCTCAAGAACTGGTAACCAAGCACTCAGCCATAGTCCCTGAAGGCACTACATGGAACACACTCGGGGTGAATGTCATTCCATGCAGTATAGGGGTGAACAGTACAGTACCTAAGGTCTTAGGTCCTGTTGTGAGAGCATCCAACGCTCCCGATGGAAAATCAGACATTGTCACTGGGGTTTAGGGCAAACAGGACCTAAGACCTTAGGTACTGTACTCTTGACCCCTATACTGCATGGAATGACATTCACCCCGAGTGTGTTCCATGTAGTGCCTTCAGGGACTATGGCTGAGTGCTTGGTTACCAGTTCTTGAGTGCAAATGGGGTGATAGTTGACGGAGCCCGAAATCGGCTGAGCGTTAGCAGTACTCTCCAAGAGCCTCTTTGGGAGTATTATGTCCCGATACGTGGAGCCTGTTGTCACCAAGTGCTTTACACACTTGAGGTCCACGCAGCCGATTCAATGAGGATTGCCAGTATTGAGCCAGTACTTGTTCCAGTTACTGTAAACTTTCTTAAGGGACTTGACACCTCTTTTAGGTGCCCTGCTTGTCCGACCAATTGTTGGCCGGATATGTATTATGATGGCGACATCACCGGATATAAGAATTGAAGTTTCTGACGTAGCACTCAACTACTCGAGAGCAAATCTCGTACTCACGTGATCGCTCTTCAGCAGTGACGTTCCTAATCTTGTCTCATCTGTGGGATTTTGGGCCCTGTAGGCAGCCGTGTTTGCCCACATTCAGCCTGGACTGGGGACAGGTGTGGGAATCACAGTTGCATTGCACCTGAGCATCTCTGGTAGCAGCTCAGCAGTCACTGGCATGTGCCTTTTCTTGCCCAAATTTCCATGGACGACTGAGGATGAGTGGACACACATTACAGAGAAGAAGATCGTATAGTACCTGAGCAGGAGAACAACCAGAAAGGTTAGGCATGTTTCGTAACTCGAGTAGGCCACATTCAAAGGCCCTGCTGTTGTATCCTTGAGGGGCCATTTTGAGGATCTAAGTGTTAAGCAGCATTGACGGCACCCTCAAAGTGTCCATTTGACTGCAGGTAGTGTGGCGATATAGTTACGTATTTGGTGTACACTCCAACGCTCTATAAAGTCAGCAAACTCTATGCTGGTAAACTGGCATCTTCCATTGGTGAGTAGACACAGGGGAACATCAACCTCTCTGAAGTAGTGGCAGAAGTGCAGTATGGTTCAGGAGGCAATCGTGTCATCTTTGTAAAGAATTACTTTGGACCAGCCAGGGAGATGGCCAGCGACAACGAGGGATTTTCCGGCTACCTGGAAGAAGTCCAAATGGCTTTGGTGGGTGATAGTCATTGTGAAGAAGCTCCTGTTGCTGTCTGAAATATAGGACTTGGCATGGATTGCAGGCAATGACCATGTTGGCAATATCAGTGTATATTCCAGAAGACAATTTGTCATGCTTAGTGTTTGGTAGACTCTGCACCTCGTTGTCTGTCATGGAATTTGGCGAGTGTGTGGTAACATAAAGCTGCAGGAACTAGTATGTTTGCGCTCCATTGAGCATGAGGTCGCCATCAGTAGAGAGGACTTCTCACAACTTCCAATACGGTAATAAAAAAGCATACAGTTTGTACCGATTTGTGGGGAACCCAGACATGATGCAATCTCGAAGGTGAACATAGTGAGGATCGGCCTGTGCTGCTGTCAACATATCTTGCAGGGTCTGGTCAGCATTGATAGTTGGGGTATCCACTTCTTAAGAAGCTATTACTGTGCAGTGCAATGTTGATGACAAACCTGACGCGTGATGTTACCTCAGTACAGCAAATCGTATCTTCGGATGTGGGGTAACTGACTGGTGCTAGGGAGACTGCATCTCGAATCCATATTTTCCGACGTGCTACACAGTAGTACAGTGAATAACTACTGTGTTATGTGCTCCTTCACTCTCTGAAGCTGCGGATTTTCAACAATGTTGATGGTGTAACTGTTGATTGTGGACACCAGTGGAAAATGATCAGTTTACAGTGTGAAGGTTGGCAGTCTTAGGAGATACAGGGGCATTTTGTGAGGACCCAAGTGTCTCTAGCTCTATTGATGGATACCTCGTCTTGTCATCTGTGAAAAAGCAGGATCCAATCCAGACTTCTCAGAGGCATCCGTTATCATGAACCAGTAAGAGGACATAACCTATCACGTAGAGATGAGATGCATCGGTCTGCAAAATCATTGGCAGGGTTGGGTTAAAAGAGATCTGAACAAGTGGGCTTGAGAGTTCATGCTTCACAGGGTTGAAGTCCTGGTTGTGAAGGCTTGGGCGAAGGAGCTGTGTTGTCATGGCAATATCTGGGGATATCTCTGCCATTTGGTTTACTAACCACATGAAGGAAGGTACAACCGTCAGGTTGGACGCTGGGTGGAAGTCTTGCAGAGCCTTATCTCATCCTGGATTTGCAGTTATTCTTTCTTCGGGAAGGGTGAAGCCGCAAAAATTCACTTGTGGCTTATGCCACTGTGAACTTGTCTCTGTTGAAAGTGATGCCATTTTTTTTGGCAGTGACTGTGTAGTTCATGGATCATGTGGTAGTATGTTGGTAGGCCATATTCAAAATGAGAATGTCAGTTACAAGCTTGACATACTGTACTTCTTCATGCCTTGGAGAGCTGGGTTACTGCGGTAACGATAAGCATCGCTGGTGGCAGTGAAGCCCATGGGTTCATGGCAATTCTGGAAGGATCCGTAAGGTGTAATAGAAGTCGTCAGGTGTCGGTCACTCTCTGCTAGCTCCATCTGCCGGTAGCCATGTAGAGCGTCCTTGGTGGTGAAGAATTTGGCATAGTCAACAGGGTGAACAACTGCTATGGGCGCATGTGAAGTGCAAGCTGGTCGGGAGGCTTATGCGTTCAGCGTGGTGAGATCCACTGTGATGCTAACTTCTTTGGTTTTCATGATGACTGGAGAGAGGCACCATTCCAATGGTTTGCTTCCTCAATCTTAATGAGTGGTTGATGGCCCATGGAGTCTAGTTCATTCTTGACAGGTTTTCAGAAAGTGTGGGTGATTTGCTGTGAAGCATTTATGGCAAATAGGGCTGCATCTTCTTCGAGGAGAATTTTCATGGGAGCGCCTGCTATCAGCCTTATTGAAGCTGCTTTAAGGTCCTCCTTAGATATGAATTTGAAAATTTGGAGGAAATATTTTCGGGCCTTGGCAGGGGTCATGTTAGCATGGAAGGGTAGCTCCTTACATCGCTTAACAAAGACGACCTATATGATGGTTCGTGGAAAGCCTTGCGGGATGATGGCCAACTCCTTGCAGTTTTCATATGACATGAGTGGTATCAGAATACCTGTGGACTATATTTTGGTGAGACAGGAAGGAGAAGGACAGGGTGGCCTTAATGGTACCTGAAGCCGTTGTTATTTTTATTCATCTGCCGTAGGTATCGTCGAGATGGCAAGAAGCTCTAGTTCATTCCAATTGCTGGGGGCCCATCACTTGTATATTGGCTCATGTGTCTGGAAGCATTATAATCTTGGATGTCTGGGTGATGCTGAGGGGCAAGTAGTTGTGGAAAGGGTATTTACCTTGTGACAATTGGAGGGCTTTCTAGAAGGGGGTGTGACACTTTATGGCGCACATGTGTTGTCGGCAACATCTGTTATAGTGATTCACTTAGACGTAGTGTCTGTTTGTGACCTTGTTGGCAGGGCACTTAAGAGTGTTCCTTACAGGTAGTTTCGTCATACACTGTTGGCGGCTGGACACTTTTCTGCAGAGCCATGCTTCTTTGTGCAGGAGGGGCAATAAGTGTGCCTGTTAGGGGTGGGTTGTGAAGTAGCACCTCTGCTACCATGACCTTTGGTTTTCTTTGTAGGTAGAGATGGTACTCAATTTAGGAGGGGCATGTATTGCTGTGGTGGCTGTCAATGTCACCTCATAAGAGCGACATTCGTTCACTGTGGTATCAATAAAGCTGAAGCATTCAGGCCAATGAGCTCTTTGTCCATGACTCCCATGATTTGGATCATTTTACCTTGAGACTCTTTGCAAGCAGCAGGTTGTACAGAACAGATGTCCATATTATTATTATTATTATTATTACTTACTAAGCTACAACCCTAGTTGGAAAAGCAGTATGCTATAAGCCCTGGGGCTCCAACAGAGAAAATAGCTCAGTGAGGAAAGGAAAAAAGGAAAATAAAATATTCTAAGAGGAGTAACCACAATAAATATCTCCTATATAAACTATAAAAACTTTAACAAAACAAAAGGAAGAGAAATAAGATAGGAGAGTGTGCTCGATTGTACCCTCAAGCAAGAGAACTCTAACCCAAGACAGTGAAAGGCCATGGTACAGAGGCTATGGCACTACCCAAGACTAGAGAACAGTGGTTTGATTTTGGAGTGTCCTTCTCCTAGAAGAGCTGCTTACCATAGCTAAAGAGTCTCTTCTACCCTTACCAAGAGGAAAGTGGCACTGAACAATTACAGTGCAATAACCCCTTGGGTGATGAAGAGTTGTTTGGTAATCTGTGTTGTCAGGTGTATGAGGATAGAGGAGAATATGAGAAGAATATGCCAGACTATTCAGTGTGTATGTAGGCAAAGGGAAAATGAACCGTAACCAGAGAGGAGGATCCAATGTAGTACTGTCTGGCCAGTCAAAAGACCCCATAACTCTCTAGCGGTAGTATCTCAACGGGTGGCTGGTGCCCTGGCCAACCTACTACCTATCCTCTGTTACGTTCTTCAGTCGGACGTAGAAATAGCTAAAACTTTTCTTTTCCTTCTGTTTGAGGAAAGCAGGTTTCTATGTCGTAAAGCTTCATTCCGCAAATTCGTAATGTGTTCCTGGAGAACATCGAGGACTTCCACGCTCTGATACGTGTCTGGTGTTATGTTGAATATGTATTCGAGTATTTTTTGGTTCTCAGGCTGAGGCACATACAAAGTTGTATTAATTGCTTCCTGTAATAATTATTAGGTCCACCATCGTGCTGTGGTTATCATAGTGTCTACGCTATTCCCTAAATCTGATATGTGGCTTTGGGACATAAGGGCGGTGGTGTTTGACAATGGCCTTCTGTGAGGGTGGTGGCTGGGTGGGCAGTGGCTGTGAGGATTGTGTGGGAAGATTTTGTGACTGCTGGTGTTGCTTGCTGGTGGGTAGAGCTGACCCTAGCTTCAAAATGATGGGGGAATGCTGCTCATCCTAATTCCTTTTTAAGTTGTCTTCTCTTCAACGTTGATCCTCCTCTCACCGACATGCAGCCAACTCAGACTGTTGAGATTCCTCCATATATTTGAGCTTTAAATCCCCACCTGAAGCTTTGAAAGGCAGTATATTCAGATGTGGTGAGAACAAATGTGTGGGTTACACCATTGCAAAATCTGGTAGGGTTCCAGTGTATTGGTGAGACTGAGTGTGAAGGCAACTGGCAGTCATCAGTGTCCATGTTGCGTTGCTTATCCTTAGAATCATCTTGATGTGTGGTAGAAGCCATTATGGATCATTTTAAGCTGCGTCATTCACATTTTAAAAGAAGAGAAGAAAAGATGAGAGAGAATTTGTATAGTTTGAATCTTAAAATCAACTTTAGCAAAGATTGGCAGCCACAGGAGGGCTCTCGGAGAGGGTGGGCACAGACAACTGACCATTGAGACGCATACTGAGACGCAATGGGTAATGTGTGTTCAGTGGTGAGAGAGAATGAACACACATCGGGGTCCAGAGCTTGGTGGAAGTGGAGGGATCTCCTGTATGTTTGGAGAGGGACATAAGAAAAATACTACCCACTAAAATCAAAACACTAACACCACACTGCACTGGCACTGCATCATGTCACAAACACCACACCAACACTCTGAGATCCATATGCTATCATAAGCTGTGTACTGGGGAGGATACTACAGTGTTTGGGCTTTTCGTACTAATGTTCTGGTGTGCATCTCTTCGGATGATACTGGAACTGAAACCAGACACTTTTTCTTTTACATTCATGATGTGCTAGCTGCTCAGTTGTTTGCTTTTATGCTATTTTTCACCCAGAGAACTATTTTTTTTTCTAAGATGATATTAAAAGATCCTTTGGAACTTGAAGGGTTATACTGTACTTGCAACGAATGTTTTCATTTAGAGTCTCTTTTTATAGTTTATTTATGAAAGATCTCTTTTAATGTTTTTACTATTAAAATATGTTATTTTAATTGTTCATTACTTCTCTTGTAGGTTTTTTATTTCCTTTTCTCATTGGGTTATTTTTCCCTGGTGGAGCCCTTGGGCTTATAGCATCTTAATTTCCAACTTGGGATGTAGCTTAGCTATAATAATAGCTATGATAATAAAAATAATAATAATAATAATAGTTATATAATAGGTTATTGCTAGAAGAGATCTTGTTTAGTAGCTTTAGTAAGATGCAATTTTTAAGACTTGATTTTCATTTTGATAAATTGTTCTGCCTGTTTAGTGTACAGTAGTCAGGTTAGGTTAGGTTAGGACTTAGGTCCATGAACTAAGGTTGTATGCAGGTAAAATAAGCTGGCCTTATGACAGCATCTTCTCTTGCTCCAGGAGCATCCCTTAACTCTACAGGACCTCTTGAGAATAGGCATTCATGTTCCCTAAATGGGATTTTGAAATTTAACCATATTTTGATCTTTTACCAGATTTTGACATTTAGCCAGATTTTGATATTGGATAGATATGTGCAAATCTGCATATA
>NW_027171706.1:427500-435000 GCF_036898095.1 Palaemon carinicauda
GGATGGAGAGTGGTAAGGTTTATTGTTTTGATAGTATTTCCTGTCATTATTCACGAATGGAATATCTTCTATAAACATTTCAATGATGTTTAATTGGGTGATTTTATTTATAGTGTTATTGGTTCTTCCTTAGTGTTTCCAAAGGAATTACTATAGGAAGATAGGACAGTGAATTAAGTCAGACTGAATTTCAGTGTGCCATCAGTAGGATTCTTTCCCTTCACTGAATGCTTGTGCCAAATCAAGGGTATGTGCTGGCATATTATTATCATTATTATTATTAATTGCTAAGCTACAACCCTAGTTGGAAAAGCAGAATGCTATAAGCCCAGAGGCTCCAACAAGGAAAATAGCCCAGTGAGGAAAGGAAACCAGGAAGAATATTTTAAGAATAAAATAAATATCTCCTTTATAAAATATGAAAACTTCAACAAAACCAGAGGAAGAGAAAAAGAATAGTGTGCCCAAGTGTGCACTTAAGCAAGAGAACTCTAACCCAAGACAGTAGAGACCATGGTACAGAGGCTATGGCACTACCCAAGACGAGAGAACAATGGTTTGATTTTAGAGTGTCCTCCTAGAAGAGCTGCTTACCATAGCTAAAGAGTCCCTTCTACCCTTATAAAGGTTAAAGGTGTCTTGTCTCAGTTCCAGTTTTATCAGAATAGGTGCTCACCATAACGTTAGCTGGGCAAGCCCAATCGCCCACTGTGGTGCCCAACCACAGCAGTGCCTCCTCCGTAAACAGCTCAAACTCAAGGTCCTTGGTGGGGATCGATCTGCCGCCATGCGAATGCCAGGCAAATACAGTACCACTGTACTAGCCAGAAGGCTTGTATTGTATTAATGCTGTTTATCAAATATTCTGATGTTATACTGACCTAAGTTATGAAAACATCAGGTCATACTGATTACTAGGTCACTGCCATTCTGGTCTCACAGTCTTGCTTAGGCTACTATTTTCTATTGAAATTGTCTATATCTACAGTAAGTCCAGATGCAGAGCTAGCTATACTGTACATTTACAGACAGAGTTGATTCCATGGTTGTATCAGTTGCCCTACATATCTGTTTTGATGTTGTTAATGGTTTTTATGTGACATATCTATTTTGACGTTGTTACTGTTTTTAGAATGATTTATTGTTAATTTGTTCTCATCACTTATTTGTTTCCTTATTTCCTTTCCTCACTGGGCTATTTTTCCCTATTGGAGCCCTTGGGCTTATAGCATCTTGCTTTTCCAACAATGGTTGTAGCTTGGCTAGTAATAATGATAATAATAATGAATTCTAAATTGTTTTACATATAAATTTCTGCATTTTTCTAGTGTTTTTTAACATTTTGTTGGGTGTTCCCTTCCTTGTACACTTGTATGCTTTGTATATGTTACGCTGCTTTCTGCCTTTATTTGGATAATGAGGAGATTAGTTCATTTGACATGAATTTGTAAACTTAGTTTGCTGTATTAAAGGCATCAGTTTGTCTCCATAAGAATCATCATATACAGGATACTGTATTTGTTATGTCTATATAGTATGATGCAGTATAATTGGTCACTATGTTAAGGTGTGCTTATCAAAGTAAAGTGCATAGTGGCCACTTTCCTCTTGGTAAGGGTAGAAGAGACTTTAGCTATGGTAAGCAGCTCTTCTAGGAGAAGGACACTCCAAAATCAAACCATTGTTCTCTAGTCTTGGGTAGTGCCATAGCCTCTGTACCATGGTCTTCCACTGTCTTGGGTTAGGGTTCTCTTGCTTGAGGGTACACTCGTGTATACTACTCTATCTAATTTCTCTTCCTCTGGTTTTGTTCAAGTTTATATAGGAGGTATTTATTTTAATGATGTTACTCTTTTTTAAATATTTTATTTCTCACTTTTTCCTTTGATCACTGGGCTATTTTCCCTGTTGGAGCCCCTGGGCTTATAGCATCCTGCTTTTCCAACTAGGGTTGTAGCTTAGCCAGTAATAATAATAATAATAATAACACTGGGTTCTCCTTTACAGCTTAGTCTTGTAAGAAATTTTCTCCACTCTTTCCTACCTTGTGATCTGTATAAAGATTCTTGTATATGTTTAAAGACAGATTGGAATCCAGGGTCACTTGAGTTCCACGACCATTGGATGAAATCAGTCTTTGTGCATATACATGATACAATCTTGTCATTTTCTCCTGGCTTAAAAGCTTCATTCTTTTGTTATGGTAGTGGAAATAGCACTGGAAAATTGGTCCTTGATTATAGTGTACAGAAGTTTGTTATAAATTTTTCTATCTTCTATGTATCTTCAATAGTTGGAAGAACACATAAAAAATAACTTTTGGAGTAATATTGAAGAGCTTTGCATTTCATTCTGTTATTTATTTACATTTTTCTGGGTCTCAAGGTTATAGTATACACTTTCTTTTAGTTTATTTATGGACATAAATGTATGTAATTTGTTTATATTGAAATTTTTTCAGCTATTTTTGGATAATTAGGTCAAGTACGGTAGTATAACTTTCTTATACAGTCGTAAACTTTGTATGCTGTTCTAAGCAACTTGTTTCACTATAAAATATCAGTACATATGCCAGTGGAGAAGGTTTTAAGAACTTCTGTATCTTATTGTAGCAGTTAGTAACTTTGCTTGGATGTGTTAGACACACAGGGAATTCTCATCTCTCTTCCATCTTATTTTCCCTATTGGGGCCCCTGTGCTTATAGCATCCTGATTTTTCACCTAGGATTGTACCTTAGCAAGTAATAATGATAAATAATAATAATAATGATAATAATAATAATAATAATACAGGATGGGTTGTGTATGTCATTGGAGAATGATGGAAGTAGGGAATACTCTCTTAGAGTTTAAACACTGATTCATCTTGGTCATATACATTTTGAGAAGATTGTCATTTGGAGTTTTCAGAAGTAAATTACTGTAATCATAGATAATTCATTAAAACAGCACTGTTTATTATGCTGAGTTTGAGTGCATTTAATACAGGCAATCAAGTAGATTGTGTTTATTCAAATTTCTGGGTCACATACCAAATTGATGATGATTTAGTACTGGTAATCTTCATAGCTAAAGGGATTAGTAATGTCTAATTCTGAACTGTTATGAAGGAGTTAGCCCTCTGGTAGTGTGTGATGTTAACCTTGCTCAATGATTTACTCCGGCCTTTTCCTTCTAGCTAATTGTTAACTGCTTTCCAAACTGCCTTTCATCGTGTAAGGGGACCAAACATCACTGAATGCAGTGTTTTAACGATAAAGCATTGTCATTGAATCAGAATAGTTGTGTTAAAAAGGGGTTGGTTAAAATATAATTCTTGAGCTTTTCCAGGATTCTCGTGTTCTCTAACACATTTCCTTACATGTATAATCAGTTATTTATGTGTAATGCATTGGGATTAAATACTGTGATGGTAAAAGTTTACTGTCATGTCTTTAGATAATAATCTCAACAGCAATGGGCCATTGAAATGTAAGGGGACACAGAAAGTTGGGTTTAATTTGGAGGTGCAATATGTGGTTGTTCATTCTCTTAGAAAATATATACAGTAGTTGAGACAAAATTGATATGAATAATTGAAATAAAAGTGACAGTGGTACTTGAAATATTATTAAGAATATAGTACATGTATGTACAATACAGCTTACAGTATTGATATTCTTGAAATATGCTTTCTTTTTAGTGACAAACTTTATAGTAAATTCTATACTCTTTACTTTGACTTCTTGATATCACACATTAGGCCTGATATGCTGCACATGACACTTTCTCCATACATGAGTTTGACTTTACCTCAGCCTTAGCGCATGTACAGTACAGTATATCAGTGACAAATTCTCATTTGCCAAGTAAGTCATAAGAGCCTATCTAAATACAACCAGGTTGATTACATAAATTGAAGCATTCCTTGTCTATGTGGAGTTGAAGGACCTCAATGTGTGCTGATGGTAACTTCCTTTATGTCTCTGGTACTGCCTGACAACTCAGTGTTCAAGTATGGTTCATGCCCACACCATCAAAGTTTGGACAACTGCTTTAGAGATATTTTTATTGTAGTGATTGTTCAGAGATTGTTGAAGTTGACTTATAATTGAAGACACTTATGGAAAGTTGCAATGCAAATTTTATGGTACAATTCACAGGCAGAATCACCATACTGTGCTAGCAAGCAAATTTTTATAAGATATACAGTACTCATACTAAAGTAAGAGAGATTACATTTAAACTAGTTCTGTTTTCCTAGTTTGAACCTGAACTATTAGTCCTTCACGTAGTAGAACAAGTATTCTGTTTATTATTTCTCTCTGATAAATTCCCAAACTCTTCAACTGGATATGATGTAACTATAGGCTCCTTTTCTACATCAGTTATACTATGAGAACTGGTATTTTGTTTTGATATTTCTCAGATAATTTCCCAAAACTCTTCTACTGGAGAAAATGCTGAAGCTGTAGGTGCCTTTTCTACATCTATTATAACTTGGGTTCTTTTCAGTTATTATTTTTAAGTTCCCACAGACATCTGTGAACAGGAATGTCCTGGTTTCTGTCATTTTGGCCTCCTGCTTCATCATCAGACTTATATTGTCTAGCTCTGTGTGTGAGTTGGGAAGGATGGCAGCTGAATCATCCTCTTTTTGATGTACAGTATGTCAAACAAACCTATTTCAGTGTCCTTCCCCTCTCCCCATAGAAGGGCAGTGGCGCAATTGATTGATTGATTATTAGGTATTATTTGGCATCGTAACAGCAATGGTCATTGATGCCAGGTAGTGCCACTAGCGCATCTAAAGCAGGTGCACTATAGGCATTACTTCCAGGTCTTTGCAGCTTCCATTTTGGGCCCCAGCTGTACTCAATTTTTAAGTTTGAACTTTACCTCTGTTCCCAGTTCCTTTTTCCAATTTGACTTTTACTTCATATTGCAACATCATGGATTTCCTCCAGTTGCACATAGTGCTTAATGGTCTCCTTGGCCCCAGTATTTGGCTGTATGGCATAAATTTATAAATCCAAGTCACTGTCTCAAAAAAAAGGTTCCTCAGACCTTGTCATGATGTTTGGACCTGGGGATTAGATGTCAGATCTTTTCATTTATGGGTATTTATTATGTATGGATCGGCCAGAAACTACCCAATTATACTGCAGTCTTGATATATAGTCTTACAATGTCACATTTACAGTAGACTTTAATCACTTTTAATCAAAGCTTAGAAGTGCTTTGAATCTCTTCGTCTTGACTTTTACTGTCATCAATGACTTTTTATGTCTTGGTTACATTTCTGTATATGTTACTGGTGTATGCGACTCGTAAAACTGACGGCTAAATATTCAGATATGCACATACATGCACTCCTCTTTCACCAGGGTATGACTACTCCCTCTCTCCCTACCCTAGGGATGGGAAGAGCTGAGGGGGAGTTAAAATACACACACACACACACATATATATATATATAATCTATATATATATATACAGTATATATATATATATATATATATATATATATATATATATAATTCTTTGTATATTTAACCAGGCTCATTATTATATAGGGGAGATTTCATACTGTATATTATGTAGTAGTGCCTTTTTTTCTGCACATTGTTCTAGTAGTTTCGTTCCATGCCATATCGGGCTTTTGTATGGATAAGATATTTTAAATAATCATAATAGTAATTGTGATGTGACTATTTTGAATGTTATGGTTATCAAAAGGGAATAGGATTTTATATACACATTAAAATAATGTTTTCTCTTCTCTTCCAACAGAACTGCCATCATGTGAATGGTAAGTACATGACATTTTCTTTTAGTCGTCTGTGTTACTATAAGTATTTTAACAATATTGTTCTCCATATGAATGACTCGTGGGGAATAAATATGTATAGGTGAGAGCTTCAATACGAATCTCTCTCTCTCTCTCTCTCTCTCTCTCTCTCTCTCTCTCTCTCTCCAAATTAGATTTCAACTAGATTTCAATTGGGCGCATAAATATTATTAACTGTTTAATACTTGACAATGAAAATAGGTGTAACCTTCGGACTTAACAGCATTCATTAATTAACTTCTCATAATAGGAAGCAAATATAATTAAAATATGATACATTTGAATTCACAAACAAGTTAATGGGTGAAACCTTAACCCAGGTGGCCTATTTGGTAACATCCCTGACTGGTGATCGCCAGTGGGGTTTGAGTCCCGTTCAAATTTGTTAGTTCCTTTGGTCACTGCAAGCTCACCATCCCTGTGAGCTAAGGATGAGGGTTTGGGGGAGCCTATAGGTCTACCTGCTGAATCATCAGCAGCCAGTGCCTGGACCTACATTGTCGTAGCTTGGATGGAGAGGGCTTAGGCGCCTATCATATGTATATATAGGTCAGTCTCTAGGGCATTGCCCTGCTTGATAGAGCCATGTCACTGTCCCTTGCTGCTGTCATTCATAAGCGGCCTTTAAACCTTAAAACTAATATACTGTTCTCTACTAATGTCAATCACCTCGTATCTATAAAGCAGGTTTAGTGAATATTCCATCTTTTATTTTACCTCACAACGTACTGGGGAAGGATTATTGACACCTGATTTCAATATATGTAGTCCATTGAATCGGTAGAAGTTCAAAAGTTCAAACTTGAAGGAAATGTCTCCTTGTTGAACAGGCTGACAGAAGTCTGTTTCTATAGTTAATATATGAACGATCTTTTTTATGTTAATTTTTTTTTTTTTTTTTTTTTTTTTTTTTTTTTTTTTTTTTTTTTTTTTTTTTTTTTTGGTAGGAAGTAAGCAACCGTGAACTGTAGGTCTCTATAACTGACAAAAGAATTTGGGACAACACTCGACAGGTTCCATCCACGAAAATGTGTTCCATTTCATAACATGGGCACAAGAGATATTATATTTCAACTTTTTCGTCATTATTCACAAGTACAAAATGTTCATCCTCATAATTAAAAAGACAGATCTGAACCTCTTAACAACTTTTTTGGTAGTGCTATAGCCTCTGTACCATGGTCTTCCACTGTGTTGGGGTAGAGTTCTCTTGCTTGAGGTTATACTCAGAGACATTATTCTATTTCATATACCTCCGTATTTTTTTTTATTGAAGTTTTTATAGTTTATATATGAAAGATCTATTGTAATGTTATCATTCTTAGAATGTTTTATTTTGATTATTCATTACCTACTTTTCTTGTAGTTTATTTATTTCCTTGTTTCCTTTCCTCACTGGGATATTTTTCCCTGTTGGAGCCCTTGGGATGATAACATCCTGCTTTTCCCGTTAGGGTTGTAGCTTGGCTTGTGATGATGATAAGGGAGACATTTTCTGATTCTAACCTGTTTACTTTGAAGAAATAGATTATGGAAATATATTCTTCGATTTCGTATGTTACAGAACGATATTGTAAAAATATTTCATGAAATCTCTCTCTCTCTCTCTCTCTCTCTCTCTCTCTCTCTCTCTCTCTCTCTCTCTAATGTATTTTTATATTGTTCATTAC
>NW_027171706.1:445000-450000 GCF_036898095.1 Palaemon carinicauda
TCTTAATAAGGATCAATGCGGTTTTATCCATTCCATTTC
Source organism: Palaemon carinicauda (assembly GCF_036898095.1). NCBI lineage: Eukaryota > Metazoa > Arthropoda > Malacostraca > Decapoda > Palaemonidae > Palaemon > Palaemon carinicauda. The sequence goes on from NW_027171706.1 coordinate 445,040, forward strand.
TTACAACGTCTCATTATGTAAAGTCCTTTGAATTAAATATCATCATCATCATCAACCGTTACCAGTCCAATGCAGAACAAAGGCCTTAGACATGTCATTCCACTTGCGTCTGTTTATGGTCTTTCTGACCCAGTCAACACCCGCAAACTTTCTTAGTTTTTTAATCCATCGTCTTCTATTCCTTCCCCTGCTTCTTTTGTAAGCTCTAGGACCCATTCTGTTATTCTTAATATTCGTCTGTTATCTGCTATTGTCGTTATAAGTCCTGTCTCGCCCTTTTCCTTTTTGTTACATGTTTAGAATATTAGATACTTTAGTTTCTCTCGTTAAATGTTATATGTATGTATATATATATATATATATATATTATATATATATATATATATATATATATATATATATATATATTTATATATGTGCATATATATATATATATATATATATATATATATATATATAAACTTTTAATTTCAAGTCTTGTTACTTGGGCAGTGCTAACAAATTCACATTTCTTAAAAGCTCAGAACACTGTTCAGCACTTTCGTTTTTCTCAAGTGCAAAGGCTGCTTTATGTGAGATGCTGAATAAAGTGATCGTTTGAATTGTAACCTCTCCTGTTCATTTGCATTAGAACAACAATAATTGCAAAGGACCAGGGAAAATACATTGAATATCTTATTTATAGAACTATTGGTGTTTTCTATAAATCTTGGGCACTAAATGTTTCATTAATAATTCTGTACTAAACGAGTTTGTACTTGGACATTCTCTCTCTCTCTCTCTCTCTCTCTCTCTCCTCTCTCTCTCTCTCTCTCTCTCTCTCTCTATGTATATATATAGATATATATATATAATATATATATATATATATATATATATTATATATATGCATATACATATATACACATTTATATGTTATATATATATATATATATATATATATATATATATATATATGTATTATATTTTCACCCATACAATACACACACAAACACACACACATACACACACACACACTATATATATATATATATTATATATATACTATATATATAATATATATATATATATGATTATTAACCTGAAGAAAATTTTTTATGTTTGTTTTATAGTGGTTTTCTTTTTCACACTCTGAGCTATAGAAAGCTAACCGAAATAACTATCCTTAATACTACAAGCTATAATGCAACACGAACAGGAAAATCAGATTACAAGTAAACTTTAAAAGTGTGCTTTTGGAACTAAAATGTATATACGATCTTGCTTGTAAAATAAGTTCATTGCATGGGTCTTTATTCACATGTGTTATGTTGGGTCAATATTGTTTAAGGCAAAGGGATATAGTCCAAAAGCGTATTGACTTTCTGTCTCAAAAACTAATTTATCTACAGTTCATGAAGGATTCTGGTGTTTAGACTACAGGAGTCCAAGTTTAGGGTCATTTATATATTATGTCATGTCATGTTCTATTTATTCATTTTCATTATTTTGTTTTTATTGTATTCAAGTTATTGATTCATTTGGAAGTATGTAAGTTGTGGTGTTACGAGATACTTCTTGTCCTGAGTTTTGGGCATCCGTCTTTACTTGGTTTCTTTCGTTTATTATTATTATTATTATTATTATTAATTATTTTTATTATTATTATCATCATTATTATTTATTGTTGTTGTGGTAGTCCTAAGTAGTGATATTGTTACATATTTAATTTGGTTATAATTTCCTGTTGATTGAACTTCTTATTTCAAAGACACTTGATGTAGGCAGCTTATCATCAGTGAGTAGCCTTGACTTGACTAAGGGATGGTAACACGGGGGAATGGAAAGTACATTCAGGGGAAAACAGAAGTTGATAGGGAATCCCAAAGCTTCACTTACAGAATATTATTATTATTATTATTATTATTATTATTATTATATTACACAGCCCCAGTTGGAAAAGAAGGATGCTAAAATCCCAAGGGCTCCAACAAGGAAAAATAGCCAAGCGAGGAAGAGAAAATATGGAAATAAATAAACCATATGAGAAGTAATGAACATTTAAGATAAAATGTCTTAAGAAAAATAACAACATTAAAACAGATATTTCATGCATAAACTATACAAAGAGACTTTTGTCAGCCTATTCAACATAAAAACATTTGCTGCAAGTTTGAACTTTTGAAGTTGCCAAGTCAAACTACGGGTCTGAGAACGCAAAGGTTTCAATCTCAGTTCCATTGAGGCTCCTGTAGTCTGGGAAAAATCAATTGTAAAAATGTACGACTAAATGGGATATGCCATTGTCGAAAGGTTTCTTAGAAGACATTAACTTGCAGTTGGCCAACAGTCTCTCACGCCCCTGGAACTAAAAAAATTATACAAGCAATATACACTTATGGAAAAATCAATCTCACTTTAAGACACAGGATCACAAGGACTAAAGGAATACGTTTTTAATTATATTAGAATAATATATATATGTATAATCAACTTTTACTAGTCCACTGCAGAACAAACGCCTCAATCCTGTTTTTTTCACTTGCGTCTGTTTATGGTCTTTTCATGCCAGTTCACACCCGCAAACTTTCTTAGTTCGTAAATCCATCGTCTTCTCTTCCTTCACCCCTGCTTCTTTTACAATATCTAGGAACTCATTTTGTTAATCTTAATGTCCATCTATTATCTGTCATTCTCATTACATGTCCTGCCCATGTACATTTCTTTTTCTTACAAGTTGTTCGAATATCCTCTACTTTAGTTTGCTCTCATATCCATGTTGATCTTTTTCTGTCTCTTTGTGTTATTCCTATCATTATTCTTTCCATAGCACTTTCAGTTGTAACTAGTTTATGTTCTATATATATATATATATATATATATATATATATATATATATATATATATATATATATTATATATATATATATATATATTATATATATATATATATATATTATATATATTATAAATATATATTATATATATACATATATATATAAATATATATATATATATATATATATATATATATATATATATATATTTATATATATATGTGTGTGTGTGTGTGTGTGTGTATCATCTCGTAAGCCTATTGACCCAAATGGGCCTGGATTAGATTTCGCCAGATGTCCATAACTCGAACTTTTTTGAATCAATACTTCTCCATTCATATATCAGCCTCTGCATGTCTAGAAGCTTTACTCGTTCTTTCTGTGATATCATCAAGTAATTCTTGCAAAAGTCCCTTCAAATCTCTAATAATGAAGTGATTTTCTTCTCTCAATAGAACTTCACCCCATATAGGCTCAATCCGATTAAACAGATGGCTATAGGAAGGAAGACGAATCAGTTTATGGCCAAAATATACTGCAGTCTTATCAATCACATATTGATTTTCCTTTTCCCGCAAAGAGCATCCTCACCATTTATGACTGAACTATTACTCTCAGTATAATCGGATTCTCCATATATCTGATGAGCTATTTTGCAATGATAACTTTAATTAAGATGACGATTTTGGTGGATTGTATATATTTACCGAGTGGTAGGGGCCATATATTATAATTATTTTTATTATTATCTTTATTATTATCTTTATTATTATTATTATTATTATTGTTGTTGTTGTTGCTGTTGTTGTTTTTGTTGTTGTTGTTGTTGTTATTATTATCATTATGATTATTATAATTATTAATATTACCGAAGTTAGTAACAGTAGTAGCTGGAATTATTACTATTACTACTAGCTAAACTACAACCCTAGTTGGAAAAGCAGGATGCTATAAGCATAAGGGCTCCTATAGGGAAAAAAAAGCCCAGTGAGGAAAGGAAACAAGGAAGTAAATAAGGTACAAGAGAAGTAATGAGCAATTATAATACCATGTTTTAAGATTAGTAAGAACATTAGAATGAAAACATAAACAGATAGATAACATGCAACAGTCCCTGGAGAGAGAGAGAGAGAGAGTGAGAGAGAGAGAGAGAGAGAGAGGAGAGAGAGAGAGAGAGAGAGAGAGAGAGAGAGAGCGAGTGTGGAGCATTATCACGAGTCAGGTTGCATGAGGTCCCTAATTCCAGCTTCTCTAACCAGCTGAGAAATGCGGCAAGTTCATCGATATTGTTTTTCTACTGAAAGAAAAAAAATCTGTTCTCTGTTATCTGTCATAATGATAATAATTAATAACGATGTACGCCCTAAAGGTAATCAAAATTTTTTTACTACAATTTGGTAATTAAAGTTTTTGTAAATACGTTGTGTAAACCTAGTGTTTTTCTTATATATATATATAATATATATAATATATATATATATATATCTATATATATATATCTATATATATATATATATCTATATATATATATATATATATATATATATATATATATATATATACATATATATACATATATATATATATAGATATATATAGATATATATTATATATATATATATATAATATATATATATATATATATATATATAATATATATAATATCTATCTATATATTCTATCTATATATATATATATATATATATATATATATATATATATCTATATCTATATATATATATATATATATATATATATATATATATATATATATATATATACATATAATGTATTCTGTGTTATTCCTCAATCTGGGGCACAAGTAACATTACGTTACCATGGAAATGACAAAGCAACCACGTAAATTATTTTAATAGTATAAGGTATAAAGTATCTTTATTTTTTTATTTCCTTTTCTCACTGGGCTATTTTTCCCCTGTTAGATTCCTTTGGATTATAGCATCTTGCTTTTCCAACTATTGTTGTTGCTTAGCTAAAAAAATAATAGTAACATGAACAACAATAACAACAACAGGGTGACCGATGTGGTAACATCCCTGACTAGTAATTGCCAGATTCTGGTTCTAGTCCCGCTCAAACTCGTTAGTTCCTTTGGTTGCTGCAACCTCACCATCCTTGTGAACT
>NW_027171707.1:0-20000 GCF_036898095.1 Palaemon carinicauda
AGCAACGTCTGCTTGCCCAAGTCCCGAGTTCCTACAATTGAGTTCCATATCACAAGTTTTATTATTTTATGCAAAGTTTATTAATTTATTTCGTAGATTAATTGTATTTGGCATACGTTAATGATTATGAATTTAGATGCTCTTAATATCACATTTACGTAGGAATTTCAAAGGATTTTTTTTTTTTTATCAAATAATTCAGTAGTGTTAATCAAGAAGCCTGGGGTGTCATCAGGCCAAAAATCCTATTCCCAAAGAAATACACGTACAAAACATTATGATGATTTCGATGTTAAGAATTCTTAAGAGGAAATGTATTCCGTTATTTACAACTGATTAAGATTAAGAAAAAGAGAAATAAGTGATAAGGGACTTGAGATCACAAACTCCACTATTAAGTGTAGGCCGACTCGACTCCACCCAAACAAACTGTTTTTCTTAATCCTTTTGGAGTAGTTGTAACACCAAATATTTATTCTGGATACAAATGATGATGTTTTCTATAGAATTTTTTGGACACACAACCTAATTAAAATTGTATTTTATTAAAGGAAAGTTTTTTAATACTAATATTCCTGCTGTAAACATTGGTGGTATTTTCCATTCAACAACTTCAACTGAAAACATAGTACGATTCTCGTAAACCAAAGAAGCTCTTATTTCTTTACTTGCTACGTCAAAGTGAAGAGTTTGGGAAGCAAAATGGAGGAAAGGAAGCCAGAATGGAGAAATAATGTAAAGTTGAAAAGAATAAAGAATAAAAGATATCGGAAACAAAATATTTCATTGTGGGATAAAAGGCTTAAGACGATTACATCTGACTTAAAAGGCCTCTCTGTCTTTCCGGGTATCAGAGGTTGTCCAGACTTTCCCTTTTTATTATCTTTTATCATTTCCATTTTCCTTACTTTTATCATCTCTATCATTATCTTTATCTTTTCCCCCTTTCTCCTCTCTATCTGAAGTCCTCTAGGAAATGATAGCTAACACTCGACTCGTCTATCGGTTTAAGTTTCCTAGAGGGTTTGTTACAGCTGGTGACAATATGTAGGCCTACATATAGAAAGACCTCTTGTATATATAGAGAGAAGCAGGGAAAAGCATGGCTTAGTTTCTATTTGAATTTTTTTTTTTTTTTTTTTTTTTTTTTTTTTTTTTTTTTTTTTTTTTTTTTTAAACATTAGTGAAGTCGTAATATCATAAGCTTAATTCCATTCAAAATTTGTGCTTTTGTTTGTCTAATTTAACACCTAGTGAAATTTCACTTTTAACCCAAAGGACTTTATAGATCTACGTTTTACTCCACTAGTCTTCGGGCCACTTGTTGACCATCATATGTATTTTATGGATACAAATGTCGATATTTTGAATGTGGTCTTTGGAAACACAACTCGAGATTATAATTTTTATATGTGAAGGTTTTTAATCCTTATAAATGTTCCTACTGTATACTACATTGATATTTGAAATTAGTTATTATTATTATTATTATTATTATTATTATTATTATTATTATTATTATTATTATTATTATTATTTTCTAAGCTACAATCTTACCTTGAAAAGCAGGATGTTATAAGGCCAAGGTCTCAAACAAGGCAAAATATCCCTGTGAGGAAAAGAAATAAGGAAATAGATAAACTATATGAGAAGTAATGAGTAATTTGACTGAAATATTTTAAGAACAGTCGCTTTTTTGTTCCTGCGGCCTACTCTAGATAAGAAAATAGCTGTTTAGTAGAAAGGACTTTTATTTATATCTTGAGCTAATACAAGAGAGAAACAGATTAGAAAACCACTTTTGAGCAAAATCAAAGAAACGTTCTGATGGATGTGATCCATTCTTGACCCTAATATTTGTTAGGACTGAGGTGATATACTTGAAATTGTATCGTATAACCTTTGATTATGAACAACTAGACTTGGATGCTGCAGGGCATTCCCTTCAAAGTGACAATATTGACAGTTTTCTTTCTGGAAATATCTAGTTAATTTTGGCTCGGGTGTATCAGAGTGAGACGGTTGCTATTTCTTTTAAGTTCGTTCGAGCCTTGATCACCATCCCCATATCAAACGAGGACGGTGAACGTATTTTCTCTATGGTAAACCAATATACAATTGCTGCTTTTTTGGTTCTTCCACTGCACAGAGAATGCACCAGATTTAATCGTTCCACGGACATCCTGTGATATATGAATAAGGATATATCCAGTCATTGATAGATTTATAAGCAACAAAAGAAGAAGACAAGTTTGAACATTTCAGGTTTTAAAGAAATTGATAGGAATAAAGATGATGATGTTATCTGAGTTATCCAGAGGCAGATCACACAACAGAGAATTGGGATTCTTTAGAAGCTGAAGAGAGACAAATTTAGAAAATAATACAAGTTAGTTTAATACTTATCTTATAAATGTGTGTAGTGGTAACTTATGTTTCTAAAGATTTCTTTTCATATGTACATTACACCTACGTTCTTTCACAAGCTATAGCGAACATGACTGATATGTTAAGTGAATTAATAACCATGAATAAAGTTTATACTATGATTGAAAAAGAATATTGATCGGCTGTTCGTTCGTTTTAGATTACCCTACCTTATGTAAAACATATGTTCTTGTGTTGGCAGCCCGTAAATGAGAACTAATCTGACAAAAGCAAAGCAAAAGTAAGTGAAATTCGTGGGCAAAACCCATATTTTATAATAACCAAATATTGCCAAAACCTATGGAAAATAATTTTGGATATAGCATTTAACACGATGAAATTCTTTCCTTCGTAAATACATTATTTTTATCCTCACACTTTGTTCATAGAATACTCCAATATTTTTATCATTCGATCATTGCAAACATCCTCATTTCTCTTCTCCAAGCGAGACCTGAATGTACCAAGACCCGGATGGCATAAGGCAAGCAGTCTCAGTCGGAAAGAAATATCCATCAGTAAACATTAGGATGTTTTCATCATTAACAATTCCGAGTCGATACTGAATTTAGTTCTTTTAATCGGTTTCAATTAAAGGCAAAAATAATGGATATTTGTCTCAATTAACGAGAATAAAAGTGACCATTTGTTACCTTGAATGGAGGAAAACGTTTGGGAAAAAGATATAACAGAAACAGGCTAAGAAATCATTATAATCATATCGTTTATATTTATGTATTGTTGCATTAAGCTTATAATAATACTACTTTTTCTTTAAAAGTTATTATGTTACGCAATATTGTCAGGAGGACTAAAAAGCGACTGTCTTCGACACATTTCAGTTGGAAGCCATTTATAAAGAGCTTTCATGAACATTTTGCCATATCATTAGAAGGTCTTTGACTTCTATTCATGAAATGCCTTACTTTTGGAATTAGAGGTTCTTTGACCTTTGATTTAAGGTGCCATACTTGTAGTATTAGAGGCTCTTTGATACCTATATTGAGGTTCTTTACCTCTTGTATTATACTCCCTTTCACTTCTATATTGAGGTTCCTCACCTCTAGTATTAGAGGTTCTTTGACCTCTATTTAGTATCTCTTTATATGTAGCATTAGATGGCCTTTGACATCCACTTTTAAACTGCCATACTTGTAGCATTAGAGGTTCTTTGTCCTTTATTTTGAGGTGCCATACATCTAATATTAGAGGCTCTTTGATCTCTATATTGAGGTTCTATACGTCTATTATAAGAGGTTCTTTGACTTCTTTTTAGTAGCTCTTTACATCTAGCATTAGAAGGTCTTTGACATCTACTTTTGAAGTGCCATACTTTTAGCATTAGGTTTTTTTTTTTTTTTACCTTTATTTTGAGGCGCCATACTTCTAGTATTATACGCTCTTTTGACCTCTATATTGAGGTTCCTTAGCTCTAGCATAAGAGTTTATTTGGCCTCTATTTAGTATCTATTTTCCTATCGCATCAGAGGGTCTTTCACATATATTTTTGAAGTGCCATACATATGGCATTAGAGGTTCTTTGACCTCTATTTCGAGGTGCCATACTTTCAGTGTTAGAGGCCCTATGACCTCTATATTGAGGTTTCTCACCTCAAGTATTAAAGGTTGTTTGACCTCTATTTAGTAGCTCTTTACCTATAGCATTAGAGGGTTTTTGACATCTTTTTCTGAAGTGTCATACATCTGGCCTTAGAGGTTTTTTGGCCTATATTTTGAGGTGCCATACTTCTAGTATTGAAGGCTCTATGACCTCTATATTGAAATTCCTTACTTCCAGTGTTAGAGGCTCTTTGACCTCTATATTGAGGTTCTTTACCTCTAATATTGGAGGTTCTTTGACTTCTGTTTAGTAGCTATTTACCTCTAGCATTAGAAGGTCTTTGATATCTATTTTTGAAGTGCTATGCGTCTTACATTGTTGGTTCTTTTACCTTTATTTTGAGGTGCTATTCTTCTAGTATTAGAAGCTCCTTGACCTCTATTTAGTAGCTCTTTACCTCTAGCATTAGAAGGTCTTTGATATCTATTTTTAAAGTGTCATATTTCAAGCATTAGAGCCTTTTTGACCTCTGTTTTGAAGTGCCATACCTCTAGCATTAGGTAAACTTTGAACTTCATTATGAGGTGCCCTACTTCTTGCATTTTAATTATACTCTTTCGATATATTTGTCATGGCTATTTTAACTTGGCTACAACTGTTTCTTTTCATTTTGATCTAGATAAAATTTTTATCATTCAACCAATATTATAGTATCGCGGGAGCTTTAAAATTATTTTAGAACAAAGGTCATTCTTGGGAGATATGCCATATTGAGGCATAGGATGGTCTTCCATCAGTTGCTTTCAAAAGCCGGAGACTCGAAGAATTTGATCTTCTCTCTGATTGGATCTCTCTTTTGGAGCTAAATTTATCCATTCTCATTATCTCATGAGAAGGAATATTGAAATCGAGCAGCATGGTACCGTCTTTAATTATTTAAATTAAAAGGATGGTCAGAGTTATAAAAAATCTTATTCAACATTCATAATAAGTAACTGAATGACGGTGCCAGAGATTAATGTCTAGATCATGAATAAGAAAATTAATTTGATATATTTTATTTCTTATAATAAATCTATTTTCATTATTTCCTTTATATGAATACTGAAAATTATATTTTTATCAATACTATTCAATGATATCTATAAAATCGTATGATTAATTTTTTATATTGGGAAAATATTACATAAAATATTCCTATCTGAAGAACCATAATCATGATATTGGACAGATCCCTTACTAACGTGGTTGCTGTCAGAATTAGATGTTATTTGACCACTTAATATCTTTGAGAGTACTAGTTCTTACCGAGAGCTAGTGCTTAATATGGTTACAGTACAATTAAAAAAAAAAACTAATAAATTAGTGGCAGCAATATTCCAATCAGCATTGCCAAATAAAGGGATTATCCCCACTTGTTTCAATTCTATACTTAGCCCCATTGTTTCTGCTTGTTTTGTACCCATTCTGAACTATTAAAGGTTTGCCCAATCCTGAATCCTGTGTTCCTGTATGGTTGTCAGACATGGGTCCTGACAGAAAAATTCAGGTCTTAAATTCAGACTGCTGAAATGCGTGTCCTACGTCTAATCTTTAGAGCAACGACGAGATAACTGTGAAATACTACCATAAGAGAAGCCTTGGGAGTAGAATAAGTGATTTTACAAATGGAAAGATGCCAGATGAGATAGTTGGGCCACATGTATCGAATGCCTGAATATAATCGGGATGTACACGGAATTGTGGAATGGATTCTTGAAGGTAAAAAACGACTGGGAAGATTGAGATGGAAGGGTGGCACCAGTAAGACTTGAATGATGCCACATGGAATGCAATGACGCTATGTATGTAATATGTCAGGCCCTCAAGGAACGGGGACGAACAATAAGGAATTTCTCAATTGACAGACAGGATTCCGACGGTATTTTGGGTGAAGTTATCCTTTTAATTTCGGTCTCATGTCCTGGTGAAACACTTGAAATCTCCTCTAAGTACGTATATTCATTAATAGTCTATAGAGGCTCGTCCATAACCCTTGATTTATATTTCTCTCGTCATATTAATTGACCATTATCTTAGTTTAATTATATTCTTTTTGTGTCCTATTGAAATTTTATGTCATCTGCAAATCTTAAGTATATATATATATATATATATATATATATATATATATATATATATATATATATAGATAGATAGATAGATAGATAGATAGATAGATATACATATATATATATATATATATATATATATATATATATATATATATATATATATATATATATATATATATACTTGTTTGTGTACATATCAACCATAAATAGCATCTAATACAGAATTCAACTTTGTGAATATATATTTATTTGAAATTCATTTATGATAAATGCCTCTGGCGGAGTTTATTTCATCGTATGTGACTTTTAATAGATCTAAATATTAATCAGATTCAATACAAAAAGCATACACATGTCCGTACATGCATCTATACATACACATACACGCATATATATATACATATATATGTATGCATATATATATATATATATATATATATATATATATATATATATATATATATATTTATATATATATATATATATATATATATATATATATGTATATATATATATATATATATATATATATATATATACATATATATATATATATATATATATATATATATATATATATATATATATATTTATATACACATATATATATATATATATATATATATATATATATTTATATACATATATATATATATATATATATATATATATATATATATATATATATATTTATATACATATATATATATATATATATATATATATATATATATATATATATATATAGGCCTATATATATATACAAAATCCACAGGAAACAGGAAAGTAAAAGACCAGGTAAAAAGCGCTTTCGTGTATTACGTACACTTCTTCAGGGTACAAAGTATGTGTGTGTATATGTTAATATAAATGTATATATATATATATATATATATATATATATATATATATATATATATATATATATATATAAATATATATATATATATAAATATATATATATATATATATATATATATATATATATATATATATATATATATATATATATATGCATATGCATATTTTGTAGGCTATATGCTGCATATATGTGTATATATACGTGTATATATATATATATATATATATATATATATATATATATATATATATATATATATATATAAATTTTCTATAAATTCGCCCAGCCAGTAATGGATAGCATACTAAACTCCAATGACTTGCCGAGAATAGTTTATGCCTGTATTTAGACGTATAATATACGTAATGTTTGATTAATCTTTGTTTTACTGACAAGGGTCTGTTCTTTTCTCTATAGTTCCTAGTTTGAAGGAAGGTGATATCAAAAGTGTTTACCGCAAATGTTACTTTTTATGGATTTCTCACTTATGTAATAGAGATGACTCTAATGCATTTTCCTCTCGGACTTGTTTTAGGTCATCTACTAAGAACACGAACAGCTGTAAGAAATTTTTGGCAATGGCACAAAACAGAGAAGGTAATTGAACAGGTTATAAGTATTTAACTATTCACTGTGTTACTAAAGCATATGAATCCTATTCGAGATATTGCGTGAAAGTAAATACTTATTATTATTATTACATTATCATTTCTTCCATATACATTTCGAGAGTAAGTCATGAATTATATTTTCCCAATTTTCTCAGATAGATTATTGTTACTGTTGACTAGATTAGATTTCCTTAATCGGTATACTATCTAAAGTGAGAAATATTGATTACGGTGAAGTTAAAACATCTTTACTTTGATGGCTTCTTTTCTGGTCCCATACAGCAGGGTAACCCCACTCTTTACAGGGCCTCCACTGTCGTTTTACCTTGTTCGTTCAGAGTATTTAACATTTCATATCATAAATTGTTCATTTACTGTTAAATCGTCACTGTCAAAAGACTCATGAAATAAGAAAGTCTTCAGTTTCCTCTTGAAAGCCTTAATGTCTTCAATCATTCGAATGATTCGTGTGAGCTTATTATATAGTCTCGGGGCCGCCTATTTATAGGCTCTAGAGCCTAAAGTAGACATATATCTAGATTCCAACAGTTTGAAGCCATCTGTAACTATTCTCGCGTCGATACGATTTGTTGGCTGCGCAATGTGTAGCAATTCTTTTAAGTATTTCGGACGCCCGGTTCTGGTAACTTGGTGTGTTATTGTACATATTTTAAATTTAATTCTTGCTTTAATCGAGAGCCAGTGTAAATCGATCAGTATAGGGGGATCCTTTCTCTAGGTGGGACACCTTTCATCAGTCTTGCTCCTCTGTTTATTATGTTTTGTAATTTCCTAAGTTGCACTTTTGGTAAATAGTCGTAGATAGAGTAGCATTAGTCAATCCTGGTAATAACACAGTTTATCACAAATTTCTTAACAGAATTTTCGTCCAGGTACTTGTTTATAAACGCAATATATCGTAGATGATACCCAGCAGTTTTTATTACATTATCTATTTGGGCCCTTAGAGACAGGTTACAGTCTAGAATTACTCCTATATCTCGAACTTTACAAGATACGGGCACCGAGTCATTATTTATGTTCATTTGAATGTCACCTAAGTTTTTCACTCTGTTTCTCTTGCCCACCACCATGAATTCAGTTTTGTTCTCATTTAATTTTGGTTGTTTAAATGTCATCCATTCTCTAACACTATCAAGGATTCGGTTTAGAGTTTCAGTAGTGTCATATATATCATTTATGGAGAAGTAAAATTGTGTCTCTTCTAAGAGACACAAGTTTTGCATTATCTTCGGAGGAAGAGATGCAGCAAGTTGAGACCTGGCACCGAGACGTAGTGAAGGATTTTAGTCATCAACCTAGGATCGTCCTTATGGTGTCGGTATTAATGTGTATATATATATATATATATATATATATATATATATATATATATATATATATACATATATATATATATATATATATATATATATATATATATACATATATATATATATATATATATATATATATATATATATATATATATATATATATATATATATATATATATATATATATATATGGACCCTGGAGAAGTGTACGTAACACAAGAAAGTGCTTGGTACCTGGCCTTTTACTTTCCTGTTTCCTGTGGATTTTATACTTGAATATCTTTCGCATGCAGTTTTGTGACTGATGAGTAATATCTATCTATCTATCTATCTATCTATCTATCTATATATATATATATATATATATATATATATATATATATATATATATATATATATATATATATACATATATATATACACACACACATATATATATATACATATACACACACACATATATATATATATATATATATATATAAATATTATTATAATTATTACACATATATACATATATATATACATATATGTATATATATATATATATATATATATATATATATATATATATATATATATCCGTGCGTGTGTGAGTATGTTTGTGGGCGTGTGCTAAGCCACGATAGGGAAAAGATAAATATGCTTTGATACAGAAAATTTGGATTCCCAGGTTATCAATTTCCTTATGGTTCCCGATAAGTTGGATTTTCGGAAAGAGGATAATATGGGATTAGGTTATACTTATGACTTTGGGTAAAGGCAACACAATTTTTAGGGTGTTATTTAATTTTAACGCGAATTATTTTTCTGGTCAGCGACGGCCATCTTAGTTGTTTGTTTTATAGTTTTCTAGAGTTGGAATGCAATCGATAATTGAACGTAATGCGGCTAACCAACGATCTTTATATATATTTGAGAGAGAGAGAGAGAGAGAGAGAGAGAGAGAGAGAGAGAGAGAGAGAGAGAGAGAGAGAGAGAGAGAGAGAGAGAGAGAGAGAGAGAGAGAGAGATATTCCTGCCCTTTGAGGAAATGTATTAAACCTAATTTCCGCCCTAGTTTGTAGATATGTGACTGTCACACAACATTCTTCAAGTGCTAAATATCAAGAATCAGAGATTCTTTGACTTCTATTTTCAGGAACATTGCCTCTAGCATCAGAGGCTCTTTAACCTCTATTTTGAGGTGCCGTAATTCTAGCATTAGAGACTCTTTGGCCCATAATTTGAGACTCCTTTTATTTACAATTAGAGGCTCTTTGGATTCTATATAGTAGTGCCTTACTTCTAGCATTATAGGTTCTTTGACATCTATTTTGAGGCACCTTATCTTTAACATAAGAGACTCTTTGACCCCTATTTTGAGACTCCTCGCCTTTACGATTAGAGCCTCTTTGGCTTCTATTTAGTAGTGCCTTACTTGTAGCATTATAGGTCCTTTGACATCTATTTTGAGGCACCTCACCTTTAACATTAGAGCCTCTTAGACCTCTATTTTGAGTCACCTTACCTCTAGTATTAGAGGCTCCTTAACCTCTAGTTTAATGGTCCTTACATCTAGTATTAGAGGCTCTTTGGCTTCTATTTAGTAGCTCTCAAGTTTTAGCTTTGGATGGCCTTTGACATCTATTTTAGAAGTGCTATACTTTTAGCATTAGAGGATCTTTGACCTCTATATTGAAGTTCCTTACATCTAGTATTAGAGGCTCTTTGACCTCTATTTAGTCGCTCTTTACTTCTAGCATTAGAGGATCTTTGACATCTATTTTTGAAGTGCCACACTTCTATCATTAGAATATCATTGACCTTAATATTAAGGTTCCTTACCTGTAGCAATAGAGCCTCTTTGACCTCTATTTTGAAGTTTCATTCTTCTAGCATTAGGTAGTTTTTCAACTTTATTATAAGGTGCCATATTTCTTGCATTCGATTATCCTTTTTCGACATATTCGTCATGGCTATTTTTACTTGGCTTCATCTACACAATTTTGGCAAAACCATTTCAATTTTTTCTATAACGTTGTCTCTGATTTCGGCGTCTATAAAGTCACACTTCTTGTGGTAGAACCTTCCACAGCATTCATATCCTCTCCATTCACCCCCCCCCCCACCAAAGATCCACATAAAAGGCAACTATACGTTATAGTTTAGTTTTATCTTTAACTTTTGTTCCTTCTGGAGGATAACTAAAGGAATTTAAGCTAGAACACAGCTCAATATAAATATTGTCATATATGAGGCCTTTCTCCTGCAATGGACCAGAAACTGTCTATTAGTTGCTTGCTCAGCCTTTTTTGCTATTTAGATATTTTCTTCTCCATTACCATTTTAATATTTTTTCGTTCTCCTTTATTACTATAAAGACATTTTTGTTATAAATATTCAAGACCAAACATCTTGCCAAAACAAAATTGGGAATGGCGTTGAAAAGTCCCGCTTTGCAGCAGTGTGTAGATGAAGATGAACATTCCCTCTTTCACACATGCTATTGAAATTATGACGTCACAATTTGGTTGAATCTCATCCTTGTGTATTTCGACAAGGTGATGGGTGTGAATGAACACAGAGAAGAGTCCACCGGGGGAATACTATGACTATAAGGAAATCGCAGGGTATTTTTGAATTCATGTTTTGAAGATTAAATTTTAGAAAGTATTATATCAAATTAAATGCGGTACGGCATTAATTTTATTTTCGATGTTGATATTTGTAAACAATTATTACTTTTGATTTTGATCTAAATAATATTTTAATTATACAACCAAAATTATAGTATTTGAGAGCTTTCAAAATAATTTTAGAACAAAGTCATTCTTGGGAGATGTGCCATATTGAGGCTTAAAACGAAGTCTTCCATTAGTTGCTTTCAAAAGCCGGAGACTCGAAAGATTTGATCTTCACTTCGATTGGATATCTCTTTTGCAGCTAAACTCAGTGGCTCCAGTTTTTCAATGTGAGACAGTCTGTTTATCTGCTTAGATCCACAAGTTAGGCTAATTCATCACCTCCGTTTTGAACCCCCACATTACATTACCGTCCCCTATGGTGTTTTGAGGAATCGAAAATCGTTTTATTGTTTACATGTATGCAGAAAAATATCGTGCATGCTCTCCCCAAGTTTCATCTAATTATTTTTTACAAATAATGAAGATGAAGCAGTCTTTAAATGATGACGTCATCTTCCCTGCGTCGTCTACATAGCTGAGTTTGACAGAATCGTCTTTGCGTGTTCAATTTTTCATATATATAGCGATTTTTTTTTACTTATATTTCGAAATTCTGTATGTCTGGCAGAGGTTGAAGGTATCGGTAGATGGTTGGCGAACGCGATCTACGAGAACAGCAGCCAGAGAAAGTTTCTGAAGACGTATAGAAGTTACTTGGCATGTGTGTTTGTTTACTTGCATTTCGTATTTACAATGGGTTTTCACAACGGCCTCGTTAACTTTATAGCAAGGCCAGTGTTACCTAAGGTAAAAAAAATAAAGTAATCAGAGAGCACAAAAAAAAAAAAAAAAAAAAAAGAGAGGCCGCTGGCAACTCGTGACATCCTTACACCAAGTGTATTGGTAAACTTAGTGTTTAAATGCCTCGTTTAGGGAGCCTTCATGTAGGAATAATCAATGAAAGTACAAAGTGAGGTTATCATTATAATGTTATCTTGATTTTTTAAAGAAAAAAAGGCGAAAATTTATAGCAAATCTTTGGGAGCTCATAACTCCAAAACATACTTATTGTCACTTGGGTAAATTTTTTCACTTATTTATAGTTAGATTATAGAGGGAAAGATTTGATTTTCCGTTTTCTCCCATCTTCATGATTATTTTACGTCTAGACGAAGAAAATTAAGAAAAACTTCATTAAAAGAGAGTAAAAGGAAAATCAAAAATTTGTCACAGAGAATTATTCGATTTATTAAGAAGTTTTGATGGTATGATTTTCAATACAATTTGTGTCATATTAGTGGAGACAAATGTATCTAAAAAATTAAAATCATTATATTTTAAGGTAATGTATATGTCTAAAACATATTTAGGAATGTATTTTTAATAATTAGAAAAAAATATGGAGGACATGGCTGACGGTCCCCTTATCTATTTTCATTATCTCATGAAAATGAATATTGAAATCGATACCTTGTCGATATTTTATCAAAGATGCCTATAAAGTCATCTGATTATTTTTCATTTACAGAAAATGTTACATATTCTTTTATGTTGATTACCACAAATGAGGTTTGGGTTAGATCATTTTCTGATACGTCTACCTCACCGATGCCTCTTTGATCCCCATTCAATGTTTTTAAACGTGCCTGCCCCGACAAGCACAAATAAGCTCATTAATATATCTCTTTACAGTCTCGTTAGGTTATGGGGCGTGTGCCCATTGCACATACACATGGGTCAGTGTTTTCACTTAAGGGGAAATTACCCAATTTTAGAGGAATCCGAGGGTATTTAGGATTAGGTCTAGGGGAGTTCTTAGAAAAAAGAAAATCTCGGAGAATTATAGCACTGTATCGTATCAACTGCTTATTTCCTAGAAGTTACTCTGTAAATGTACATTTAAAGTGGCTTTTTAGTATAATGATATAGATCAAGATAAGAAAAGTATATATCGCATATTGGAAATATGATTATGAATTCTGTAGTCTGAAACATAAGGCGGACGCTTTAACAAAACTGAAAGAAAATAAGCCTCCTTTGATTCCCTATATCATGGATGGATACCAGAGACTCAATATGCAGTTGTGATCCTTCGAATATTCATTATATTTTGCTTAAGTTTTATGTAATTAGAATTTGGCCGGAAAAGCTACGATTTTGGTCAAAAGAGCCAGAGGAAACCTCCGACGGGGAATCATTCTCATGAACCATTACAGTTTTTGAGCCAACCACCATAACTATCCAGTAAATAATCCCACATTGATAACCTAGCAACATTTAAGACGAAATTTGACATTATGAATGCATTTTCTCAAAGGTACGAACGGATTTACAGATGCCAGGTTTAAGCTAGGTGCTTCATATGGAATCAAATTCACTCACGCAAACGGCAGCTTAGACTTAGCACCAATTAGGTCCATTCACGGTCCAGATATACCAGACAGCGTACCGGTTTTTAGCATCTTCTGCGCACTTACTTCATCTGGGGCCGCTTATTGATGGTGACTAGAAGCCGTATTCTAAGTATCATTTCTTGATACTTCTTTAGGATTATTTCGTAACTCAGGAAATTTAACTCAACTTTTCTTGACAATATATCCATTAATGTATTTAAGAGCTTCTTCCTTAATTAATCCCCAACATTTTTTTTTTATTTCTTGGTTCGCTGTATTCCTCGTCAAAACCCTCTTTTTATGAAGCAAAATCTAAATATATGAACATGTGCGTTGTTAGACATATTACTAATGGAGGGTCTCTTTCTTTTGTGTTATATTCATCTTTGTCTGGTTCATGCGATTTTTCAAAACTTTTCACTTCAGTTTCTCTCCCTGCCAAAATTTTCAGCTTAAATTTAAAGTTCACAGCATTTGGAGGGTCATGGTGACCATTTATTTGCCTTATATACCCAAAGAAATGTTCAAGACTACTATGATTTAATCTTTGTGCCAGTAGTTAGTCAATACTATGAGAGCCCTTTAACATCATCAAGCAGAGCAATGGCAGATTTAAACGATAAAAGGATTCCCAGTAACCGAGACTTGATGTCATCTTTGTAATCCTCTGGTTTAAAATGAATCGAGCCAACAGTAGCGTAAACAACGTTGATTCTGTCAGCACAACAACATTCAGGTATACACTGGACGCTGGTCTATGTATGGCCTTGCGTTAGGAAAATGATAGTTTTTTTATATTTGAGCTTTTAGTTTTTTTTTTTCACGTGTATTATGATAGCTAAATACTGCACAGCTATTTGGCATTAACACTGATGGAATGATGAAGGATATATATATATATATATATATATATATATATATATATATATATATATATATATATATATATATATATATATATATATATATATATATATATATATATATATAAGGATTACAGGTGAAGATCATATATATGGTGTGCAGCAGGGTCCAAAACACATCAGTTAAAAGGCCATAATTTATTTAGGAAACGTTTCGAACATTGCAATGTTCATTATCAATCTGTAAAAGATATAAATATAAAATTCTTAAAATTCATACAATAATTCAAAACAAAATAGTAAAAGAATATTAAAACATTATTGATTTTAAAACAGAAAATCGTGAAAAACTAAAACATTGAAACATAAGAGAACCAGTGCTCACCAAGCCATCCATAGGAAAAGGCGAAGAACGAATGAGTAAGAATTGTTACCCATCTATGACTTCAGTTATGCTAAGAAAAGAGGAGAAGCGGAGGCGTTAGAGTTTAAAGAAGGAACGAGGCGTTTAATGTATAATGATTCAAGGGTAGTTAAAAATTCGCTATGTTTTGTCCCACCAATAATTGAAAAATGTTTTTTGTTTACTTGGGTTTTGCAAATAGCGGCATGATTCCTAATATTAGAGAATTCTGGGTTACCAAGTCTCTGACCAGTTCTGAAGCTGTATCCCATATGGCTACAGTATCTCACCTGCAACAACCTTCGGCAAGATCCAACATAGATACCGGGACATCCCGGGCACTTGAATTTATAAATGATGTTGGACCTCATGAAGGTCTGCAGTTTGTCTTTGTAGCCAAAAAATACATTAATTTTGAGTGGATTGATTGGGATTAGTTGGATGTTAAGGCAGCCGAACTCTTTTTCTATTATTTGTTTAAGTTTGATGGAAAACTTGTTGTCAGATTGGTAAGGAATTGTAGCGAAAATATTTTTCTTTTGTACATTATACGATGGTACTAGAGTGGAGAAATGTCGTGAGAGGAGCTTGTTAATAACCTTGTAAACCATATTTTCAGGGTAAGAGTTTTGCTTGAAAAAATTAACCAAAAATAAAATCTCCTTATGAAAGAGTGACCAACTCGAGGAATAACGTAGAGCCCTATAAACAAGTGTGTATATAGCATTCATGAGGTCCAACATCATTTATAAATATTTTTTATTATTCTTTATTTATTATTGTTTGCTGCAATACAAACGTAGTTAGAGAGAGCAGGATGCCGTAAGCACAAAGGTTGCAATAGGGAAAAATATCCCACTGAAGATAGAGAATAAGAAAATAATAAAATACTATAGAAGTAATGAATAATTGAAATAAAATATTTTAAGAACAGTATCAGCATTAAAATACTTTTATGGATAAACCACGAGAGACCACAATCGGCCACAGCTGGAATAAAACTTATAGAAAACTGCTTTAATAAATCTATTTTCATTATTTCCTTTAAATGAATATTGAAAATAATGCCTTATCAATGACTATTCGACGATATCTATAAAATCTTATGATTAATTTTTTATATTGGGAAAATATTACATAAAATATTCCTATCTGAAGAACCATAATCAAGATATTGGTCACATCCTTTACTGACGTGGTTGCTGTCAGCATTAGGTGTTTTTTGACCTCTTAATATATTTGAGAGTACTAGTTCTTAGAGAGAGCTAGTGCGAATATGATTATGGTACAATTAAAAAAATATATACATAAATCAGTGGCAGCAATATGTCAATCAGCATTGCCAAATATAGGAATTATCCCCACTTGTTGCAAGTCTAAACTGAGGCCCATTGTTTCTGCTCGTTTTGTAACCATTCTAAACTATTAATGGTCTGCCCAATCGAGAAACCTGTGTTCCTGTATGGTTGTGAGACATGAGTCCTGACAGAAAAAATAAAGTTTAAAATTCAGACTACTGAAATCCGTGTCCTACGTCGAATCTTTAGAGCAACGACGAGAGAGCTGTGAAATACCCCCATAAGAGAAGCCTTGGGAGTAGACCAAGTGATTTTACAAATGGAAAGATGCCAGTTGAGATAGTTGGCCCACATATATCGAATGGTTGAATATAATTGGGATGTACACGGAATTGGGGAATGGATTCTTGAAGGTAGAACAGACTGGGAAGATTGAGATGGAAGGATGGCACCAATAAGACTAAATGATGCCACGTGGAATGCAATGACGCTATGTATGTAATATGTCAGGCCCTTATGGAATGGGGACGAACAATAAGGAATTTCTCAATTGACAGACAGGATTCCGACGGTATTTTGGGTGAAGTTATCCTTTTAATTTCCGTCTCATGTCCTGATGAAAGACTTGAAATCTCCTCTAAGTACGTATATTCATTAATAGTCTCTAGAGGTTCGTCCATAACCCTTTATTTATATTTCTCTCTTCATATTAATTGAACATTATCTTAGTTTAATTATATTCTTTTTGTGCCCTATTGAAATGTTCTGTCATCTTCGAATCTTAAGTATGTATGTATGTGTGTATATATATGTATATATATATATATATATATATATATATATATATATATATATATATATATATATATATATATATATATATATATATATATATACACACACACTTATGTGTGTACATATCAACCATAAACAGCATTTAATGCAGAATTCAACTTTGGGAATATATATTTATTTAAAATTCTGTTATGATAAATGCTTCTGGCGGAGTTTATTTTATCGTATATGACTTTTAATAAATCTAAATATTAATCAGATTCAACCCAAAAGCATACACATACACGTACATGCATACACACACACATACACAAACACACACACACATATATATATATGTATATATATACATACATATATATATATGTATATATATATATATATATATATATATATATATATATATATACATATATATATATATACATATAAAATCCATAGGAAACAGGAAGTAAAAGACCAGGTATAATGCGCTTTCATGTATTATGCACACTTCTTCAGGGTACAAAGTGTGTGTGTGTGTGTGTGTATATATATATATATATATATATATATATATATATATATATATATATATATATATATATGTATATATATGTATATATATATATATATATATATATATATATATATATATATATATATATATATATATATATATGTATTTAATACCGAATTCTATCTTGGGAATATATATCTACTTGGAATTCATTTTATGGTAACAGCTTTTGGCCGGGTGGGGATTCGAACCACCACCTGTACGGCTGGAAACCATGCTGGCAGGGACCCTACTGACTGAGCTATCAAGAGAGACTAAAAGTTTATGACAAGTCCCCCTACATATTCCTGTCGAATTCAGGAATCTGTTCATAGACTTGAAATAAAACTATCTCCACCATGATAGCTGAATCGTGAGTTTGCAACACGTGGTTATTTCAATGAACATATATCACAAGCACACGTGATTTTAATTAATGTAAATATCACCCACGAATGGCATTTAATACCGAATTCTATCTTGGGAATATATATCCACTTGGAATTCATTTTATGGTAACAGCTTCTGGCCGGGTGGGGATTCGAACCACCACCTGTATGGCTGGAAACCATGCTGGCAGGGACCCTACTGACTGAGCTATCAAGAGAGACTAAAAGTTTATGACAAGTCCCCCTTCATATTCCTGTCGAATTCAGAAATCTGTTCCTAGACTTGAAATAAACCCATCTCCACCATGATAGCTGAATCGTGAGTTTGCAACACGTGGTTATTTTAATGAACATATATCACAAGCACACGTGATTTTAATTAATGTAAATATCACCCACGAATGGCATTTAATACCGAATTCTATCTTGGGAATATATATCCACTTGAGAATATATATCCATTTAAATCAAAGTATGTCTTGTATTCGAACAGCGGCAATTGCGTTCCATTGGGGGAGATTTTCTTGTGATTTACTATTGAAGAGCTTTTTTCCCTCTTATGATCGAACAGTAATTGAAGAAAATATATATATTTTTTATATTGGGTAACAGTATTTTAATATAACATCTAGTTCTAAAGGAATTTGTTAGCAATTGGAAAATAATAACTATAACATAACCTCGCAGAACCTGTCTTTAGATGAGCATACTTTCATTTTATGGATCAACACTTGCGAAGAAAAAATGCAGTTCAAATGGTTCATAAGTTTTGTGCTGTGTTTCAAACATTTTATTTTCTAGGGATATATTCCTTGATGTATCTATCCTAATGTTAAATAATTGTATAAACGTATTTGATCAATAATAAATGTTTTTAAAAACATACTCCCCTTCTTTTTTAAATCATAATTTTTTGTATATACAACAAAAACACCCTTTTATAGCAAAAAGAGACCAGTGATCTTTATAGACATAGATGAGAGACTTTCATTGACTCATATCCATTTTTATATCCTGTTATATCTGGAGGTAATAAAAGTGATAAAATCTATCTCACATTAAACCGAAAATCTGAAAACTTTTAACTTTTATTGTACGGTCATCTATTCCACGGTGACTATTGTACAATGAAATCTAGTTGCTTTCCCCGTATTAATTTCTCATTTACATCATATATATATATATATATATATATATATATATATATATATATATATATATATATATATATATATATATATATATATATATATATATATATATATATATATATATATATATCTTGAGCCTTTGAATCAATACTTCTTCATATATCTTGAGCCTTTAAATCAATACTTCTCCATTCATCATCTCCCACTTCACGCTTCATAGTCCTCAGCCACGTAGGGCTCGGTCTTCCAACTCTTCTAGTGCCTTGTGGAGCCCAGTTGAACCTTTGGTGAACTAATCTCTCTTGGGGAGTGCGAAGAGCATGCCCAAACCATCTCCATCTCCCCCCCCCCATGATCTCATCCACATATGGCACTCAAGTAATCTCTCTTATAGTTTCATTTCTAATCCTGTCCCTGGTTATGTAGGAGAGCTTAATTCTCATAAAAGGATAGGTGCCTGTAGAATTGAGGAGCATTAAAACAGAAGGGATTTATAAGTGTGAATGCATTACCTTTTAAATGTTACAACTGGTTTGAAAGCAAAAGGACGTAGCTCCTCCATTCAAATGCTGTCAGTGAGGTTTTACAGTAG
>NW_027171707.1:25000-37500 GCF_036898095.1 Palaemon carinicauda
TAGCTATCCTCCTCGCTTGACTTTTATGTGATATATTTTTTAGATTTTTGCACTTCTGCGAATAAGTAGATAATGCTGGATGGGAAAACTCTGTTCATTGGCTTAACAATTGCACCAATGAAAAAGAAAAAAAAAACTATTTTCGATCCCTTTTAACGTGGGAGGAGAGGGTATTGTTATAAGGCTAAAGACTTTATTGTTTGTTCAAGAAGGGTATGTTGGCTGGTACCGGTCATCTGCTGGTAGTACCATCTGATAAGGGAAATCGAAGGTATCGGAAAAAAGGTTTTATTTACATGTAAGAATGATTCTATATCAGTAAATACTGATGGATGAAATTGTGATCTTACTATTCAGTGGTAGGAGATATAACAGTTATTACTTTGCATTACTTTGTAGAAGGTATTTGAACTTTTAAAGAAATGATCATTGATCTGGATTCTGTATGCATTTTGATTTATTGTAAAACGTTTGGTAGAGCAAGTGGAAGTGAATAATCAACTTTAGGAGAGAGGGAAAAAAAGAGAATTTTCCAGTCTTTGAAGAAACTCGAAGTGTAATTCAAACTCCAAAAATCATTAGGGAAACAACTTCAAAAAGGAAAAAGGAGGACTAGGATCTAATCAATCAAAACCAAACTGATCGAATTTTTTATTTTATATCTTCCCAATTGAAGTAAAATTCTATATATATCAGTAGACTGGTAAAGAAAAGTAAAGAATTTAATATATTTAAAAAATAAATTTCGCTCTTCAAAACTAGTTGGTATATCGAAGACATTTTTTCGAAACCTTTTTTTGGATCTAAAAATTAGAGTTCTAAATGTTTGCTGGATAAATATTCAGGAAGAGGGAGATAAAGCAGATAAGAAATTCCTGGTAGTTGGGAAGGAAAATTGCAGAATAATCGTTGGAATGTTTTTTTTTTTTTCTTTTTTTTTTCTTTTTTTTTTACCTCAAATACTTTTGTAGAGTACTGATTATAGTAACAGTAATTCAATTCAAGAATGATGCATGAAATCAAATATAAGTAATGAGAGAGAGAGAGAGAGAGAGAGAGAGAGAGAGAGAGAGAGAGAGAGAGAGAGAGAGAGAGAGAGAGAGAGATTTGAGCTTAGAAACTTTAAACAGCATCGTTTCATTGACGTAGAAAGGGATACCAGATGAATTGTAATATCCCATACTCACGTACACACACGTCCATGTGGTGCAGTATTCTTCGTTCATATAAGTTAGTCATGATTGTTATTATGTTGCGAATTTTCAAGCCACTGTATGTATTGTTACCCCAAATTCTTGCTATAGACAAGTAAATTTATGGAGATATGTCAATACTTAAGTTTGTGCAATTTAGATTTAAATACGAGTTTATGAAGATTAATATAAACACATCTATAACTGTATTTGTGTGAGAACAACAAATTGTAAATCTGGAGACACATCTCTTTGAAATGGGATTAGACGGAATGGGATTGGATATACCCTGTTATTCTATTACGTTCTTTTTTTCAAAACCTAAATAGCTAAATGTTATTAGTTGAGTATCTAATTACCTCTGATTATATTAATATATCTAATGAGAGAGAGAGAGAGAGAGAGAGAGAGAGAGAGAGAGAGAGAGAGAGAGAGAGAGAGAGAGAGAGAGAAAAGTGTTTTCAAGAATCCTGTATAATTTATATACATTTGTGTCACTTGCAAGGTAACAAAATTGAAATTTTCGCGAAAAGTCAACATGAATCTGATTTTGTTGTCAATATCGTAAAAATTAAATACCACATCCCACTTACGTTCGAACATGAACAAATTTTAGAATCTGTTTTTGTCCTGTGATATGCTGAGGAGATTTGGAGGGAAAGGAAAAACAAACAAAAATTTTCCCAATAATACTGTGTCGTTCTTAAAGCAAATTTTGCCCGATGACATTTTTTGCTGGTTACCAATCATCATTTACAGTGGAAAGAGACTCTCTTGTACGGCACCATCCTCCAGGAAACCGAAAATCTTCTCTCCATCTCATGTCATTTCCAAGTCTTCATTTTCTTCTCTTGGCTTACGGAGGGAAAGTTTGGAAAGTTCCTTCCTTTTTATGGTACTGTAATCGTAAAGGCATTGTTTGATGCAAACACTTATGAAATCAAACTATTTTTAGTAACTGAAAGATCATCAATATTTCATGTGATGTATATATGTATTCTAACCCGTGTTTTCTATAAATTTGAGAAAATCTCTCTCTCTCTCTCTCTCTCTCTCTCTCTCTCTCTCTCTCTCTCTCTCTCTCTCTCTCTCTCTCTCTCTCTCTCTCTCTCTCTCTCTCTGTATAATTATGCCTTGTTTCTTCTTTACTTTTGTCCGCCAACAAAGTATTTCTAGATTTTCTTCATGTTATTATAAGAAATTATGGACCTGAAGACTGTAATGAAAGAAAATGTGTTTACATAGTAAGTTAGATTTGTTTAAACTTCTGCCGTGGTGGTGGTTTTTGCGGTTTCGTCTGTACTTGTAGTTTATTTGTACATGCACATTAAACATCAAGAGATTCTATAAACACGACAGTGCCATGGAAAAGCAGATATTTATTGTTACTAAATTGCCAAGTAAACAGGTTGTCAAGATCGTTCTAATATCCTGTCATCAAAATTCTGAGTAAAAAACTCTTCATACAGTTATGTTACAAAAAAAAAAAAAAAAAAAAAAAAAAAAAAACCTTTCTAAGTATCGAATTTGTAAGCCAAAATGCCTTATTTTTTCCAGACACAATTGAAATGGTTCAAATAGCAATTGCAATCCGCCAAAGTTGATATAGGTTAAACCCGACAAGCCTAAGGATAGCTCTTAAATCTAAATAGTTTTTTTTTCTCTAAACGAGCTGTTACAAACAAGTAAATTACCGTCTTTGGCAACCTAAGGTGGAAGATGTTTTTTTTTTTTTTTTTTTTTTTTTTTTTCAAACGAGCTGGTTGCAACCAAGTAAATGACTGACTTTGGCAACTTAAAGTGGAAGAAGTTTCTAGATTGACTGGGAACCAATGCTTATTGTAGTTATTTGAAATACATTTACGTAAATACGGTAAGGCATTTTTATCCTTGATAAAAAGAATCCATCAAGCTGAAATAATGAAATAGTACAAGTAATAATGCTAATTTTTGTAAAATGAGTCTATTAAAATGTTGTCTGTAATCTTAAAATTTCTCTTTGCCTAATGTATGACGTATTAGCAAGATAAGAGAAGTTTATCGATTAGACGGTTTTGTATTTGGATGTAAAAGATAAACGAATGAGGAAAAATCAGGCGTGTAAAAGTTAGAACACTTTTCATTATTTACTGTATATCTTTAGTAAAAGATATACATTCGTCACGGTAACGATGATGGTATTTTTACAGCTCGTGATACTTTATAGTGTTTTGCTTAATTGATTGAAATGTGTGTGCCACTTTCATTTATTTCTGAAACTTCGTATTGGCCATAATTAACTGACTAATTGAAAATGTTTTAGAACCCTCAATTATGACTTTGCAACCTGCACGGTAGCGTTTCACTATTTCTTTTGTAGTCCCAATACTTGGTGTTGTAAGAATTCTTTCTTAATCATTATCTAAAATACTTTCCCAGTTTTTATTTTTAGTTTTCTGTGATATAGGTTTAAAGGGAACCAACCAGAATAACTTCTATCGAAAACTACATTTGGTTATGCAAATATCCAAAAGGCCATTCATAGTTCACATTTCTTCAAGTACATGCCCCAAACCTTTCATACAGACAGCTGTGGATCTTCGGTTTACGTTGAAATCACAAACCGTGGCAGAGGAATTGATGTAGGCTATTTTATATATATATATATATATATATATATATATATATATATATATATATATATATATATATATATATATATATATATACACACACACACACACATATATATACATACATGTATACATATATACATACATACACACACATATATATATATATATACATATATATATATATATATATATATATATATATATATATATTACATAAGTCTACGTGGTTTACTTTCGTTTTCATTGAGTATTTATTTGAGTTATCTTCGGATGCTCCCTCTCGGCACATGCCCCTAATTCCCCTTCCTCAACATCTTTCCCAGGTGGCTGTCTGCAATTTAATTGGATCAAAGACCTTGAGAATCTCTCGCGAGGAAAGGATCACCTTTTGAAAATAAACTCTTCGTGTTAATTTGTCTTAAACGTGGCTCCACTTTTGAGAGAGAGAGAGAGAGAGAGAGAGAGAGAGAGAGAGAGAGAGAGAGAGAGAGAGAGAGATTGATTGAATTGAAGTTCTCTGGCATCCTGAAAGAGAGAGAGAGAGAGAGAGAGAGAGAGAGAGAGAGAGAGAGAGAGAGAGAGAGAGATTGCAATTGTTGAATATTGCGAGTAGTGGTTGTGTCACATCTTTGCGGTGCAGATTGCAGGTTGTTTGTGATGAAAATCAATTATCAATTTTATTAAGATCTATTTAGAGAGTGAAACAGAAATACAGGTTATCCTTACAAATGGCCTCCGATGATTGACCAACTGAACTAATTGTTTCAGCCCTTCCTATGCTCTCATATTTAGGTCACTAAATGTGGGGTCGCCTTCCGAATGACTTGATTCTTCTGTATTTTCTATTGTGAACTGCTGTAGAGGAAGTGTCCTGATGGCTTTTTTTTTTCCTTGAACCCCTAACTTCAGCATCCTTTTTTGTTTACCTGTTCAAAGAGGCTATGCAGTGAGTCAAGTGGTGTTGTAGCCAGTGATATTAGCCTTCTGGAAGCATAATAAGCATTATAGAGGTTGTGTAAGGAGAGAACTTCCAGAGAACGCTCAGAGATTCACCCTTTTTTCGATGAGTCTCCTAAGAAAACACCATAAATATTTGGAGAGATCATCAGCGAAATCTGCAGTAAAATGTAATGTTTTTTGCATATGAATCGATGTACTGTCGATTTGTCTATGATTTAGTGTATATTTCAGCCTGGGTCCACTTGACCATGGACTTGACCCTACTGAGAAATTCACGAGAAATCTTTCATTTTCATAGAATATCTGTTTTGATGTTTCTGATTTTATAATAATTTATTGTTAATTTTTTCACATAGTTTATTTATTTCCTTATTTCCTTTCTTCACTGGGCTATTTTTCCCTGCTATAAGCCCTTGGGCTTATAGCATCTTGCTTTTCCAACAAATGCTGTAGATTGGCTAGTAGTAGTAATAATGATAATGATAATGATAATAATAATAATAATTGATAATACAATGTTTTCTCAGTAAACTTTTATGTACATTTAAACGATCCGTCACCCAAGTGAAAAGTAAAAGCTGTCAAAAGGGAATTGGTTGATTGTTATGGAAAGTGAGGGGACTAGCCAGACAAGCAACATACAGGAGGAGAAAGAATAGTGATTGGTTGAAGGTGCATTTTAGAATTATTAAAGGCTTAAACATTGTGTGCGATTCTAGGCATTTTCTCCCTCTTTTATACGAGAAATATAACGCCAAATTCAAATTACCTTGTTATATATTAATTCATCCGGTATTTTTCTTCTTTTTTTTTTTTTACCCAAAATATGGAAGCAAGCATTTTCCGGTATTTTTTATCTATAATCGGTGTTTTAACAATTGAAATTATATATATAAGATACTGATGCTTTGTGTAAGACGTCATTACTTTTTAAAGTTTCCAAAAAGAGAGATCAAAGGAATTTCCTTCTGGATCGTTTGTTACTAACCTGAGCAGCTCTCCCGATCTCTGCGTTTTTCAATTTACAATAAATTTCTTCGTCCCGCGTAAATACTTCTCAACATCAGAGAGAACCTCTCTTCTTGATTACGTTATCAGATTTCTTTGTTTCTCCATTCTTCTGAAACAAGAGAGACAAATAAAGGAAAGAAGGTGATAAATCCTAAAAAACAAAATCTGTGTTCGCCGCGAAGGGTTGAATGTCATTATTATTATTATTATTTTATTATAATTTTATTATAATATTAATATTATTGTTGTTATTGTTATAATAACTTGTTAAGCTACAACCCTAGTTGGAAAAGCAGGATGATATAAGCCCAAGGGCTCCAATAAGGAAAATACAGTGAGGAAAGGAAATAAGGAAAAACTACAAGGGAATTTAAGAATAATAATATTATTCAAATAAATCTTTCATAATATACATGTTTATTGCTGAGCTTTCGGAAAATCTGTTTCCCCACATCAGAGCCTAAAATAGAATACATCGTATAAGTTAAAAAATAGTATGATAAATATTTAAAACAGAAAATTTCAAATGAACACACTAAAACTTTATGAAATAAAATAAAAATAACAAAACTATGAAATCAATCTAAATACAGAATAAAAGATTAAAGCGCCTGCGCTATAAACTTACATAGATTAGAATTAAACACGTTAGTTCATACGTTGCCGGCCCAGTTTTGGTTTCAGTTTGTGTTGGAATATTGCCTCCATTATCACTAGGTCGATGTTACTCTGCGAAGTGGCTAAGATGGAAAAATTCTCCTTAGACATTGGGTGGTCCTCACTTAGGGAATGGTCTCTGATAGCTTAATTGGGTGGTTTTGTCATATAATTACCCGTTCTAAATGAACAACCGAAGTGCTCAGACAATCCTGCACGGTAATGTCTTTCACTTTTTCTAATATGTGATGCATTACAACGACCACACTTATATTTGTATATGACACCCGAACAAAGATCATCTGAGACCCGGTCTTTAAATTTGAAAAATTTGCTCATAGCATTTGAGGGGGAAAACACGATCTTCAATGATACCTGAGGATAAAATTCACGCATAATTCTACTGCAATGATTTCTTATTTTAAAACTGTGGGACCCCAGATATGAAATAGAAAAGAAGGTATTTTTCCGAGGAGCAATTGGTTTCTTTTCACATGGTGGTAGCGTGAGTTCGCTTAGTGTTTTCCCTATATAAGAATCAGTAAAATTATACAGGAATCCATTATTGTAAAGTAATTTTTGATATACATTAGTTTTTTTTATTGTTTAGGTAATTAGAGCAAAGGTTATACGCTCTATAATTGAGAGTGCAGACAAGATTTCTCTTATATTGAATAAAAGAGGAGAATTTAGTGCATAGGCTTGTGAACGTTGGTTTCCTGTAGACCCAGTACCAAGTTTTCGAATGTTAATATCAAGGAAAGATATGTTGTCTTGTGAGATTCGAGCAAATCAAAGAAATCTTAATGTCTGTCTGGAGTCCCTCCAAAACCAGCAACAACTGTTAAAGTCCAGATTGTCTTATCTTACTTAAGTAATCTTATTGAAACTAACAAGTTGTAAGTCAATTCAACGCGTAACGCATATCCAACAAAGGAAGCTAAAAGAACATGGGTATGCAGATGATTGTAATGTGTCTAGTGATAATGTGATATTTAATTTTTGTAAAGTGGTATTAACATATTAAATTTAAAATTAAAAAATCTGCCCTTGCTAAGGGCTTAAAGTTTGTTTTTCCCCCTCGACATTTAAACTGTGTTCAGCGTTTTTTACTGTTCGAAAAATTTTACAAAACCATTTCTACTTTAGATTTTTATGACCCCTTGGCTAAGGGAATCGGGTACTTTAAGCAGTCACTGAGGGATTTAGCTAACTGGTCATTTTAATCTTTTCATCCATTCAACAATAACAAATATTTAGACAAGGAATTCTTAAGAACTTGTCAAATAATGATGATCTTGTAATAATTATACCTAACAAGGGTAATGGTGTTGTACTATTAGATAAAAATACTTAGGTTGGGAAGATGTTGGCTGTTTTAAATGACAGGTCAAAATTTGCTCAGTTAACATCTGATACTTTTCTATCCTCTAATACTTAAGACGACGTCAATGACCTTAGATGTCAGGATAAAAGAAAACTTTAAAGCAATCAATCAATCTACAACTTAAAAATAGTTTCAAATTAGTAATCCATAACAGCTCAAGTTTATGTCTTCAATTTGGGAACCTGCGACTACTCTAAAATTAGGAATTCCGATAAACAATCACCACCAACTTAGTCATTGGAAATGTTTGCTTTATGACTGGTCTCCTTTTCGCATTAGGATCTAACATAAAATGTATATTCTAATAAATCTTAAATTTTGAGGTTTTGTTGTACAGACGAAGTCGTCTTAATTCATTTACTATCAACTTAGGCCGATTCACACGACCCGTTTTCTTTCCGACAGGCTAGCCGTCGGTTAACCGGCGTCAAGGTTTCTTACGTGTATTCAAATGCAACTGTTCACACGACCCGTTAGGCTGACGGCAGCCCTCGGACATCAGCCGTCGTTGTTGTTGTTGGGGTATTAAAGCCAACACTTGTTGTTGGCACGGGCCTTTCCCTTGGTTGGCCCGTAGCATCAGCCGTCCGAGTCGGCCCGGCTTTCTTTCCAAGAAACCTCGTCCGGTTTGACGGATGTTAGCCACCCGTCCCAACCTACGGGTGGAAGATTTTTTGTGTGAACGAGGACCTGTATTGTACCCGTTCGTTTCGTGGCCTACAACCCCGACTTTTCCTCATAGTATAGAGTCATAGAAATTAGTTCGTTTGTTGTTGACACCGTGTATTAGAGGTTAATTGAACTTTTTCAAGGGTATAAGATGTTTGACATGGCAAACAAGATGTATATAAATAATTTACATAAATAAAAGATATGGAAAATGACTTGAGAGGCATTAAATAAAACAGGTAAGTTTATCGCAATTTTAATATTCTTGGCATGGTGCATAAAGCATTATGAAGTTGCATAACTTATTTTATCAACACAGTTATCAACCAACATCTTAAAGTGTCAAACTTCTCGTAATTTACTCGGTCCTAACGTGACAGAGTCTAGGTAAACAATGAAAACCGCGCGCTGGTAAACGGATACGGAACGCCTCGTTTAAATGTACAACATTTCGACGGCGGTTAGCCACCACCCAGCCTGTCGGAAAGAAAACGGGTAGTGTGAATCGGCCTTTACTCGGTCTTATGTGATGGTGATTTCTTAAGAGATATCACAATTTCGCGAACAAATTTTGTTTTTCCAAGCTTGCCCTTCGAAAGCCGATTTACTCAAGAAAGAATATAGTATTTTTGAGGTTATCAATATCAATAGCATATTCACGTAAATATTAAACAGCAACGTTTACGGGATATAATGCTGAGGACAGTTGTTAACTTTGCAGTGGAAAGACTAATTGTAGAAGATTTGTCATATTTCGGATTAAAAACCTAATGCTTGTGGGATGTCCGTGGAGTAGTTCCACCACGGATTTGCCACAACGAGGCATCCTTATTTAATCACGATCAGCGAGAGAGAGAGAGAGAGAGAGAGAGAGAGAGAGAGAGAGAGAGAGAGAGAGAGAGAGAGAGAATAATTGGATTGCCAGAAGGAATTATTAATTAGCTTGTTCATCCCTACTTACGGAAACTTTGGTCTAATTACTGAATTAATTAAGCGTATCGAAGCTACGGGAGATAATGCTAGGTTATCTTAGTTGAAATGTGATCTTCCTGCTCGGGTATATGGAAAATCTGTAACCTTATGAATTATGAATTGGTAGTAGTCTTATGCATAATCTATGTTTAAAAAAAAAAAAAAAAAAACAGTTGGTTTAAATGATCAGTTCCGACTTTACTGAAAATTGGCATGATCCGCACTTAACCCAGAATAGCCGAAGAAATGCTTTATTTGATGTATAAGGGAAAAAATTATAACAGTAATGAACAAAATATGTCAGAAAGACGTACTTGCTGTGCTATGCGATCAATTTAGGTTTTGTTATCATCAGAAACAGAACGGTTCCCAACACCCACTTGCTCTTCGTAGGGATAATTACCGTAGCCAACTAAATGGGAAGCGGTGCATTCTAGGCTTGGGGCCACCCCTCGGATTTTTTTTTTTTTAATTCCTGACGACCTATTTCTTGGGCTATGTCAAGAATATAGCGACCTCCCTCAACTCGGGGCCGTTCTCACATAGGGGGGCCATAATTCCCCCCCCCCCCCCCCCCCATTTCACACTACACTGAATTCCGCCTCACATAAATCTCACATGAGTATTATATGGGCTGTCAAAAATATTCAGACTTCCATGAAATTTTGCAGGGACTATTGAAATATATCAAGAAACACACGTAAAGAGCAGAAATTACAATATTTTAATATATATTTTGAAAGTAATTCAAAATAGACACAGACAAACCGTAAAAATCGGGTTTTAACATCTTTCTCTTTGGAAACGAAGTCCTCTCAGGAAAAATATAACTAATATTTGATTACATATTGCATTATAAATACTTCCTTGTTACATATACTGTCATTTGACCCTATATTGACATTTCTTATCGCCAAAGTTTACGTTATACTAAAACAAATACCAAAACTTCTCTATCCGTTTCAAACTGATAAATCCATATTTTCTGTAGCTACTTTATGATAAAAATGGTCCAAGAATGTAGGAAATTTGCGCAATGAAAGTATCAGCTCGTAAGATTTCATACTGATGCGAACAGCAATAAATTATTTTGGTTGTGGTGAAAATGGAGGAATTAAAGCCATAATATCCTGTATTCGGTTTGCCCAATTTCGATAACTTAGTTTAGGAATTGAAAAATGAACGAAGTATGTTCGGACACGTTTACTTTCTTGATATTTTATGAAAAAAAATTCAAGACAGGAGACTTGCATCTCTTTGAATCCTTCTTTCATGGAACTTTTATTTCACAAAGGTTTTTATTGACAAAGACATTTTATTTCTATTATGCAGTGTACGAGCGCATATTTTTCTCATTCTAGTAACTATTAAAGTATCGTAGATACGAACCTTTCTATTTGATGAGGAATCGAGTATATGTCCTAAACTGCTTGCTGATCTTTTGAGGACTACTACTTACACAAATACACGTAGCCTATTCCCTATATCCCGTCCATAAACACAAATACACGTAGCCTATTCCCTATATCCCGTCCATAAACACAAATACACGTAGCCTATTCCCTATATCCCGTCCATAAACACAAATACACGTAGCCTATTCCCTATATCCCGTCCATAAACACAAATACACGTAGCCTATTCCCTATATCCCGTCCATAAACACAAATACACGTAGCCTATTCCCTATATCCCGTCCATAAACACAAATACACGTAGCCTATTCCCTATATCCCGTCCATAAACACAAATACACGTAGCCTATCCCCTATATCCCGTCCATAAACACAAATACACGTTGCCTATTCCCTATATCTCGTCCATAAAGTAACTGCCTAATCCACCTGGGTAAAACGGCTTACTAGATTGCACACTGTAGATCCTCTGGCAACCGGCCTTGGTTGGATTTATTTGTATGAATGATAATCTCATTGTGGCCATTGCAATTCTCGTGAATGAAATAAATATGAATGCGGGTCCTTTAAGGATTAATTCTCATGAGGTTTTCTGTGCAAACTGATCATCCCTTTGACTCAGGTTCATTATTCCTCTGTAGATGATTTTTTTTTCTTTTTGAAATTCCTCTTGAAAGTCTGGCATCTACTGTATTAAACATCGTCGGTTTTATGTTGCAGTATGACATAAGGGTAAAATAATTCGACCAATTGTTAGAAAAGTATAAAATTCCCTAAGTTGCTCTTTGGTACAGAGTAACTTCCTCTGCAAATTCCATCCATCCATCCATCCATCCATCTGAGTGAAATGCTTTCTGACCTTTGTTGTTTTGTACTTTCTTTACAGAATTCTTTACAGGATAAGCTACTTTGTCCCAAGTATGATGTATGATGCTAAGTAAACCCACTCACTCCCTTTGCTGTCCTCCCCTTCTCTTGGTATTCTGTTCTTAATCATCATCTTTCTAATTCCCTATATCACGTAGTGAACAGGGGCAAGTAGAATTGCATGTACCGAAGTCACAACAAAAGATAACGGTTGATTGTAGAAAGTAGTTTTATAAGCACTTTTGAAAGGCTTACGGTAAACAACTCTGCCAACGTCATATTGCAAAGTCTGAAAAGCATTTCGGTGTCATCTGGCAGCAAATCAAACAAGCAATTTATGATTTAGCTTCCCAGAATGCAAAATATTGCTTTCATGATACTGTATCATTTTTTGACGTTGAAAATATCCCGTTTCATGTAATGCGAATGTTTTCTGCACATTTATAGTGGGGAAAATGAAGTCATTCAAAATTGAAGCCATGAAGGTATCGTGCGGTGACCTGTTGTTTTATATTACCAAAAATACACGTTTCATATAGGCGGTATCATTAATGAATTTCCCATGCAGTGGAATTCATGTTCAGTACTCCAAATAATACGATTAAAGTAACCATGTTAGCGAAATACATATCCTTTGCCTGTCAGCATACAGTTCCATTTAATAAAGTTTTATGCATTGTCGTTTATAATACCGCACTGATACCGATATTCATTTTTCAGAAATAAACAACGGATGTAAAAAAAGTAGCAAAAG